>NC_056727.1:548169802-548262302 GCF_019279795.1 Protopterus annectens
CTGGTTGGGAAGCATGCCTGGCTAATGTGAAATGCCAGCTTTGCAATGCCTTTTAGACAAATACACGGTTTTGGGAGTCTCTCCCAAAAAGATCTTTAAAGAGCTAGAAGAGAAAAGGAAAACTGTACATTTAGGCGGGTAGCCATTCTGTTTCTCATTCCCTAGGTAGTCATGGAGCTAGACTTCAAATGTTTGGCCCTTTTTAAGTAAATTAAACAAATCTAAACAATACAAGCACCATAACTCTGAAGAAAGAGAAAAAGCCAACCTTGACAGTTTAATGGAAAGATCCCCCAAGTACAACAGTAGCAATTTCCTAAAATGATACCTTACAGAACCCTGTATTCTTTGTTCGCATTCTCCCTCCTTCCCCCAGGCACCCTATTAGGAACACTTTTTCTTCCCAAATAACATTTGCTGTGCCTGTCCTTGGGTCAAAGGGTAGGAGTGGTAGTGTCCACTGGGCACACCTTTAATTTCCCACT
Source organism: Protopterus annectens (assembly GCF_019279795.1). NCBI lineage: Eukaryota > Metazoa > Chordata > Ceratodontiformes > Protopteridae > Protopterus > Protopterus annectens. The sequence continues at coordinate 548,170,288 of NC_056727.1, forward strand.
TTCAGAGATGTCCCTTCTGCACATATAGGTGTGTACTAGGCTAATAGCCCTGGAGCATTTACAAGCTTAGCCCATAGGATTTACCCTGGCATTGTGCCACCCGACCTTAGTTCCCAGTGCCTCTGTCGAGTAAAGCCACTGGAGTGGTCCGTAGGTGAATTTTCAATTTCCCATCCACTCATCAAGATTTCTGTTGAAGAGGGCCAGTGAGGTGCTCTGCTTGACATGTATGGGAAGTCTGTTCCATAGCATGGGCAGTCTCTGGGTTATGAACCTGTCCCTCCAGCATGTTCTGTTGATTGTGGTAATGAGGTTGAGCTCTCTGGTGCGTGTGGTGTGGAGGGGTTGGGATTTCTTCAGATGTAGCATTTCTAACAGAGCTGGGTCAGACATGGCTTTGTAAGGCAAGCAGCGATCACCTCTAAGTAGGCGATATGAGACAGAGAATAGTTGGAGTTGTTTTAGTGTGCCCATGTAGAACAAATGTTTAAGGCCTAGGATCCTCTTTGTGAGGTACTTTTGCGGCCTCTCCAATTGTTTAGTTAGGTACATGCCAAATGGGGCATTGTACTCAATGATTGGCTTAATGAGGGAAGAGTAGAGGGAGATGATGACCTCTTTCTTCCTGGATGCTAGTAATTAGATGTGCCACATAGAAGGACTTTCTGACCACAGTGGCAATGTTGTGGTCAAAAGAGGTTGCTGTCAACCTGTGTTTCGAGATCTCTTATAACACCTTCTGTGTTCAGTGGACTACCATCTATGTAGTAATTCATGGAAACCAGGTTTTTCCCAAAGGGGATGACGACACATTTTTTGGCATTGAGCTTAAGGCCATGGTTCTGACACTAGTCGTTGGTCTCAGTGAGGCCTTTCTGTAGGATGTCAACATCACTTGGGGAGTTAATAATAGCTCCCAACTTGGAATCGTCTGTGAACTTTGTCAGCCAGAATCGCTTCGTGTTGGCCTGGACTTCAGAGACTCCACTCGTGACTGGTCGGCAGTCTGACATAGAGTCAGCTAATTTCACACTATGAGTTTCATCTGGTGAGCCAGTTTGCATCCCACCTAGTGATATAGGGGTTGATGCCTAGCTTAGTGAGTTTTTCTATGATTCCTAAGTGGGGAATGGTATTAAAGGCCTTCGCCAGATCAAGGTAGGCTGTATGAACCACCTTGCCTTCATCCACAGCTCTGGTGACTGACTCAAAGAAGTTGACCAAGTTGAGCAGGCAAGATCTACCCTTTTCAGAACCAGACTGTGTGGGATACAGAGTTTGGAGATTCCCTATATCCTTGTTTATTAGGTCCATGATGATGCCTTCCATAGCTTTGCCTATCAGTCTTGGCAGGCTAATGGGGCGATAGTTCCCAGGGTTTGTAGTCACTCCTCCTTTGTGGAGAGTGATGACTGTAGCAGTGTGCCATTCGATAGGGACAAAAGCCTAAGGTGACTCTGTGACTGAACAGGGCACACAGGTGACTTGCCAGTTCACTCTGTAGTTCATGTAGAACACAGCCAGGGATATTGTCAGGTCCCATAGAAGCTGTATTCTTGGCCTTGGACAGTGCTGTTTTAACCTGTGCAGCAGTAATACTGGGTGCTTGACAATCTACTGGTATTGTGACTGTTCACTTAGGGGGGAGAGAGGGGTAAAGTTGGCACTGAATCTGTCGGCCAGTATATTGGCAATATCTGTTGGCTCGGTATAGGAGGTACCATTGTGCAGTAGCTCAGAGCAAATCTGGGTGTTGCCGTGGAGATTCCTTACATAACTATAGAAGGCCTTGTGGTTGTCTTTACTATCTGCTGCAGTTCTGTTTTCATAGCTAGCTTTAGAGGATTTGATGAAGGATCTCAGCTTTTTTGTTGAGGCTGATAAGGGAGTTTTTACAGTTTCGGGACATCACCTTATTCCGCATCAGTTTCCTCCTTCTGTTATAGAGTTTGTTTATGGCAGAGGACCACCAGATTGGCTTCCTTTTTTTTGGAGGAGAGCATCTTGGTTCTATTGGGTATGGCGAGCTCCATGCATTTGTGTACGTGTTCGTACCGTGCATAGGTGTATGATTCGGTGGTCATACAACTGATCTCCATTTGCATGGGTTCTGTGAAGTTAGCAACCCAAAGTTAGCTTTGGAGAAGTTTTTCATGGTGGTTACCTTTGCGGGAGGGGTGGGAGGGATGTGGATTTCCAAGGTGATTAGTTTGTGGTCGTACCTGACGAGGGAGGAGTTGACTATTGGTGTAGTGCAACGGTCGCCCATGTTAGTAATGACCAGTTCAAGGATGTTGCCACCTCTAGTGGGGATAAGAATGAGCTGGTCTAGGGAATTAGAATTAGTGAATTCCAGGAAACATTGGACAAGTATATTGGTACATTAGTAGTTTTCCTAGTTAATGGAGGAGTAGTTGAAGTTGCCCAGTAGGAGAGTGTTAGGTTGGACCTTAATATTCTCCAGGGTGCTAAAGAACATAGAGTGAGAGTCTTGGGACATGGTTGGGGACCTATAGCAGGCTATGACCTGAATCACTGTCTTACCCAATGTTAGCTGCACCTGAAGCATCTCTGATGCATTATGTTGGGCTACCAGGCTGTGGAGGTGTGTGCATCCTTTATGAATATGGAAACACCACCGCTTTTGGAGCTTTGGTCCAAGTTCTGGGGCTGAAAGGTGTGGAATGAGTTAGAGCCTGGTAGTGCAGGGGGTGCTTTCTGCTGCCTTGAGCCATGTTCTCCATTTTAAGGAGTGCTTTTTGAGGCTTCTAGCATTGAGCAGCATGACCCTCAGATTGCATTTGTTTGTAGCTGTTATGGTGGTAATCTGGTCTTTGGAACACTGCCTAAAAAAGGCACTATAGGGGTGGCAAGAGCCTTGGCCAGTATCCGGAAGCCCAGAGGTGACAGATGCAGGTCATCTCTGGCAAAGCATCGAGGTCTATCAGTCATGTCATCCCAGGTAGACAGATACTGGATCCCCTTAGAATGACACCAGAAACTTAGCCAGTTGTTGAAAGCAGTCATTTTCTGCTTGTACTATGGTATCATTCTGGGTGATGGTAGGATGCTGCTCAGGGCTAGGGTCATACCTGCCTGGGCTACATAATCTGAGAGCTCCTCCATGTCTCTTTTCATGTAGTCTAGGGGGATACGTCTCAGTCATTTGCACTCACATGTACAATGACAGAGTCATATTTGTACCTGTTGTTGAGGGACCTGAGTGAGTGCGTTATGTGGCAGATCCTAGCACCTGACAGGCAGCGGACTATTACTTTCTCCTTATTCAACCTAGTGAGTGGGACATCAGTGTGCCTCACTATCGAGTCACCTATGACTAGTGTGTTGGGCATGCTGTTTTGCCTTAGGGGCTTTGGTTGAGTGGCACACTGTTAAGGAGAGTTATGTGTCTCGTGATTAGTGTTGTGTTTTGGTGGTTGAGTACGTTTGGGTAGATTTTTATTGAGAGCCTCCATGAAGGTGGGTGTGCGGTTTATGTTTTTATGTAAAGGCAGTGCTGGAGTGTGTTCTAGAGGTCTATGTGTTCCATGTGGTGTGGTGCAAGTGTTGACTTTCTCCTCTTGGCCAGCTATTCCGGTCTAGGCTGGAGAGTGCGTGACTTCCAGTTTGGATATATAAATGCATCTCTCGCAAGTCTGAGTGTTGGGAGGTAAGAGGAGAGGTTTGTCAGTGTACATGAGACAGTTGCAACATTGCCTCAGGATGCTCAAGTTCACCAGGTTAATTGGAGAAAGCACAGGGAACTGACCTTTAGACAAGCCTGGAGGGATGGGCATTAATAATAAGTACTGGAGCGGTTTCCTTGTAGAACATTTAGTGCTGATAGCACTTTTTTGTGTTACAATAATTGCAACAAGAAGTCTGGTAAATTACTAGATTAATAAGGTAGTAAAAGTGCAGTAGAGAAGAGAATTAGTAGATCTAAGGGAAAAATTGAAGAGCAGACTTTCACACCTCTCAGAAACTTACAGATTTGCTGTATCCAGGACTGTTTGTATCTGGACTACACTAGTTACAGGAAAGACAGGAAACAAGCACCAACACGGGCTTTTAAACCAGAAAGTTGAAAGAAATGGAAAAACTGCCCAGACTGCCAATAAACTACAATTTCTGGGGCAGAAACCACTTCTCTTGTGGTAGATAGGCTACCTAGTGCTTACCATTCCCACTGATAAGCTAGAAGGCTTCCCTCCAACACAGAAAGGCTTGGTGGGCTCAACTACAGCATGATAGAGCCATAAAGCAGTTGTTGGACTGCCAAACAATTTGGAAAGTTCCGTTCTTAGGGAGAGGCATAAAGTATTACTAAAGATTATTCCTAGTGCCAAAAAGTAGGACCATTAAGAACCTATTTGACCTCTTAAGGTTGAACAAGTATGTGAAAGTACAGATGTTCAAGATGATACCCTACAATCCTTCCTTTCTCTGTTGAACAGTACCTTTATTATTACTCTGGACATGAAGAACGCCTAGTATGCACTTCTTTTTTCACAGAGCATAGAGGCAGTTTCTCCTCCTCAACATGGGAGACTCCCATTACCAGCTCACCTTTTTGCCACTTGCAGAGAATTTTCACTAGATGCATGGCTTCATTGTTTTCTCACCTAAGAATGAAAAGGGTAAATATTTACCCTTATCCAGATGATTGTGTGATAAAAAAACAGCCCTAGGCTGTGCAGTGGTTTCAGAGCCTAGGGATTTTAGTGAATACAAAAGCCTTATCTGAAGAGAGAAAAGTTCAAAGAGCATTGAGTTTGACTATAGAGTGGTTACAGTTTGTAGGAATTTCACTGAATACACAGAAATCGGCTTCAACACCATGTGTTATTCTAGATACTGAACGGTGCATGTTGATAATACTTCAGGGTAAAGTACATTTGCTGAGGGATTTGTTTTTGTTCATTTCTGACCAGAACCTCTATGTAGAAATTTTTTTCAGGGTAATTAGTTCATGTAAACATGTGTTCTGATGATAAACATGAGGAACATCCAGTTAGCACTGAAAGATCCAGTATAATCAAGTTGTATCCTTGGATCAAGTTATTTCTTTAAACAGTAATCTGTGATCTGAAGTTGCTGTTTTCATTTGGTTTTCAACCTGTGGGACAAGGATTCGGGATTCACATTTTTCCACTATCGGATCCGAGCTCCAGGCTCCTCCCCTACCCATAATGCCCCTGTCTCTTTCCTCCCCTCAGATCTCATTTGCCGCGTGTATTGCTTTTATCGTGGTCCATGCTCCAGGCTTTTTTGGTTAAGTGAATTTGTGCTTTAATTCTACATTTTCAACCTTTTCTATATTCCTTTCCATTCCTTCTCTTTCCCCTACCTCTTGTGCTCAGGTGTCGGTCTCCAGTGGTAAAAAAAAAAAAAAAAAAATGATTCCTGTTCTCCTTTCTATCTCTGCATTAGAGTATTTGTGTTTGTCGTCTCTCTCTCTCTCTCTCCCCCTTTTTTGTCTCTCTCTCCCATTTTCAGTGGCTGAGACACCCAAACCAGGGTTCAGAAAGTGCACGATGTGTGGCCACAGGCTTTCCCCTGCAGATGGCGGCACTCTCTGCGCAGTTTGCTTAGGGGTCCAGTACCTCGATTCCTCCTGTTCGATCTACGTGGGGTTCTATCCCTGCACATTTATCATCTGGAGGAATACGCTCATTCTTTAAGGGTCTCCTCCCTCCTCCTACTTCAGAGGCCCAAGCTTCTTCTGGTGCTCCTGCCTCTTCCTCTACCCTGGCCACTGGGACTCAACCTCCCACCAAGAGAACCGGGGAAAGTGAGAAGTGCAAACACAAGGACCAGGACTGGCCAAGGAAGTGGTCCCCCGACCCCTGTTCCTCAGCCGAGCCGCTGGCGAAATTTCACCGGATCCTAGCTTGGGCTCTCCCAGGCTCCGCTCACCTTGCTTCTCCCTGGAGCCGGAGGTGTCTCGGAGCCGTTCCCTGGTGTCAGCGTCCCCTCACCGCCTGTCTAGGCCCGTGTCAGTGACCTCTTCTGCCAGGTCCACCCGCAGCTTCTCTGAAGCCGAGGTGGACAGGATGATGTGGAGATTAATCCACACTCCGATGCAGATGGGAGTCTTGCCTGCCCCCTCCACCTCTGGGGCTTGAAGGCATGCAGTCTGCCTTTATTCCCAATCATTCCTTCTCTGATCCAACCCCCGGCTTTGGAGTTCTTGGGTCTGAGACTCCTCGGTGTCAAGGGGTTGGTGCCTTTGGCACCCGGTACCTCAATGCCTAGTGTTGCCCTGAGCAGGTCGGCCCCCAGAACCCTAGCCTCAGTGCTGGATACGAAGGGGTGGTGTTGGCACTGAGTTTTTTGGAGCCTGCTCATTCACTCTGTCTCAGTGCCTGGAGGTTCAGGTCTATCTCTCCCTTTGACTGAGAGGATTATGGACCCGGTCACAGTTACAGCTACAGGGGTTTGTTCTCCTTCTGCTTTTGACGTGGAGACTGTCCTCGCGGTTTCATCGAGACCCTTAACACTTTCATCTTCGGAGTCCATCCTGGCTCCCTCTGTGTCTGCTCTGGATTCTGCCATCCTGGCCTCTTGGGAACAGCCTGCCGCCTCTCTGCCCCAGGGAGATTCCCCATGGGAACAGCTTGATGTTTTCGAGTCCTCTCCAGAGACCCCCCCTCAAAAATACATGTGTAAAAGGAGACACTTAGACTCCTCAATGGAGTCTCTCACAGAGGACACCGGCTTGGAGGAAGGGGAGGGTTCCACCCGATTACCCCAGAGGATGTCTCCTTTGGAGACATCATAGAGATCCTTTGTCAGTGTGGGGGGTGTGGTTTGCCCAAAAGCCCAGCACTGACAAGTCGGTGTTTCTGGTGGCATTTGGCTCAGGACCCTGTACGTCCTGAGTATACCCTCCTGTGGATCCCATGGTGGATCTTATTACATCTCAGGTGTGGAAGGAGCCCATCATGGTGGAGCCTATCTCCAAACTCCCCGACAAGATCCTCAGTACCCCTTCAGATAAAGCACACTGGTCTAAGGGATTCCCTGTCGATGCCATGGTGGTGGTACCAGCCACCAAGAAGTTGGCTAGCACAGGAAAGCTCCACAGTCCATCCACCAGACCAAGGGTCTAGGACCATGAACCATTTTGGGAAGCAGGTTTACGCTTCAGCAATGATGTTCTTCGTGTTTCACTGTTGCAGTCATCACGTTTGGGTTATCTGACTGCAGGTTGCCCACAGCTGGCCTGAATACCAGAGTCTTGGATTCCTGCGTCGGGTGCTGTCTCTTCTTCCATGACGTCAGGTCGTCAGGGGTATAAAACATGCAGCCAGTACCATTACATCAGTCTTTCTTGCCGAGCAGTGCCCGAAGCAGAAGCAGTTCGCTAGTGCTGGTCGGCCGACTCCTGAAATTTTCATTTTCGAGTTTCAGAACCGAAGTCTTCAAAAAAGCTAAGTACCTCGTTGGGAATCCTTTTTCTTGCTCTTAACCAATGTCAGTAAAAGTTAACAATTGTCTTACCTGTGGAAAACAAATACCTCACAAAGATTTTCATTCGTACTGCATTCCTTGCTTAGGCCCAGACCACAACGTCCCTCGCTGTCGGTTTTGTGCCTTATTCAACTCCCGAACTATTCGTCGTCGGACTATATTTGCAGCAAATTATTTTGGTACTCGGTATAACTATGCAGAAATGGCTTCGGTAAGCCATCCGACTACCGATATTCCGAAAAACATAAGGATAAAGATAGACTGCATAGGTCCAAAACTGACGACGATGCTTCAGTTAAGCTAGTCGCCAGTCCGCCGGTACTCAGTGAGGTGCTTTCGCAGCCCCTGATACCCACTACCTCAGACTTGCAGGCCCATACTGAGACCCATTCTGAGTCCGGTATGCCGCGAGATGCTTCTTCGACTATGGAACCTGTGGATGTCTCTACCTTGGATGGGTCCGGAGCAGCTGTGCAGGCACCGGCTTCTGATGGTGTGTTCAGGCCTACAGACTTGCATTTTAAACCGACGCCATCTTCTTCATCCAGGCTCAAAACTCGACCCACGCCTAGAAAACTGACGTCCAAACCGCATGCTCAGGCCCATATGCCTAAAAAACAAATGCTTAGAATGGCTGAAGACCTTATTACCTTAGTTAGGAGAAGCCAGCCTTCCCCCTCTTAGAGACCTAGAACTGATTTTCCTTCGGACTCTTCTGATCAGGAATCTGATATTTCTGTTTCTTCTGATTACCAGGATTTGCCCTTATCTACCTATGAGGATTTTGATGCAGAGGATTCCATTCCCTCTACTTCCCCTCCAGAAGATTTTTCTTTTGGTGAAACCTTACACACTCCTGGGGAGCATTTCCACTCGGAAAGCCAGGATTACTCTGACTCCAAAAAGAGGCTTAGGGAATTCTTACTCCTCCATCAACACAGGCCTTTAGCTATACCTCCTGTTCTGGTCATTGTAGATGATGCTTTCTTGGAATCTAGCCTTTCCCCAGATGCTTTATCTCCAGCTCCCAGAAAACCTGACTGGTATTACAGAGTACCTGGCTCTCACAAGTTCCTCTTCAAGAATCCTACTGCCGATCCAGAGACCATTTCCCAAGGACCAAAGGGCATTAAGGCTACTGCTGCCAAAAACCCTACCCCTTCTGATAGAGATTCTAGAGCCTTGGACAGATGGGGTAAGAAGGTATATACTTCTGCTACTTTGGCCATTAGGGCTTTAAATTGCCAGTTTCATATGTTAAAGTACCAACAGCATATTATGGGACTACTTAAACAGAAAATGATGTTGATTCCTGACTGTGCTGAACACAAAGAATTACAGGATTTAAAGCATTTTATGCAGAGCAAGTTGGTAAACATACTTTGCAGTGTGGTTTTGACTCTCTAGAAGCATCTTGCAGGGCTGCTGTCACTGGGTCTGTACTTAGAAGGCATGCTTGGCTTAAGGAGCAAATCTTGCCAGATCATGTTAAAGCTAAATTACTGGATGCTCACTTAAACCAAGACCGCCTGTTTGGTAACAAAGCAGAAGTCGACAAAAAGATGGAGGAAAAAGCTAAATCTATGCAAACTGTTAAAAGATTTCCTGCAAGTACAGCCTCCCAGATTTAGTAGGCATTGGCATTCAAAGAATTGGTCCTTTCCAGCCTCTTCCAGGCCTTCTCAGTCCAAACCCAGGAACAGCAGACCACCTAGGTTTCAGTCTCAGGCTACGCACAGGCCTAAGCAGTGGGGGACTCTCACTTCCAAAGCAGGGAGTAGTAAGACCCCCCTTATGGAAAAATGGCACAATGACTTAACCTTAACCCTTCCAAGCCCTGCTCAACAGCCTGCTCCCTTAGGAGGATAGCTCACCCTGCATGCAAAAAACTGGGAACTCATTACCCTGGACAAATGGGTTTTGAATATAGTTTCCCAAGGATACAGATTCCACTTCCACACCCTACCAACCCCAAACGGTTGGACAGACCTACCCCCAAATCAGTGGACAGAGGCTCTACAGCAGGTTCTCTCTCTCCTAAGTATCGGGGCTATTCAGCCTGTCCCAGCAGAAGAAAGGAGACAAGGTTTTTATTCAAGAGTTTTCCTGGTACCCAGAAAAGACAGCTCCTGGCATCCTATTCTGAACCTCTCTATTCTAAACACCTTTTTGGTAATCCCAAAATTCAAAATGCTAACACTTCAATAGCTGCTTCCTATGCTAGACAAAGAAACTTGGTTGGCAACCTTAGACTTTAAAGGAAGCTTACCTGCACATTCCAATAAGGGAATCTTGCAGGAAATACCTACACTTCAGGGCAGGTTCCATGCACTATCAGTTCTCTGCACTTCCCTTTGGCTTATCTACTGCGCCCAGGGTATTCACAAAGTGTCTAGCTCCAGCCATTGCATTTTGCAGTCAGAGAAATATTCAGATATACCCATACTTGGACAATTGTCTGATCCAGGCAGAAAGCCAGGACTTGCTATTAAACATCTGGCATTTGTAAAGAAACTTCTAACCTCACTGGGGTACACCATAAACGAAAATAAATCGCACCTAGTACCCTGCCAATAGCTTGTATTCCTGGGAGCAATCTTGAATACAACTTCCCAGATGGTTTTCCTCACTCCAGAGAAACAAGTTTATTTGACAACCTACTTCAAACTACTGGCCGCAAAGACCCAGCTATCTGCACGGAAAATTCTGCAAGCTCTGGGGTTCATGGCGTCTTGCATTCTACTAATTCTATATGTAAGACTGCATATGAAGAAACTACAATGGTATCTAAAAAGCCTATGGTGTCAACGTTCTCAGGACCTGGAATCAATGATTCCTATCATTCCTTGTATAAAGACAGAGTTCCTTTGGTGGGCAGAGGCCTGCTACCACAACAAGGGGCTCACTTTCGCTCTACCCCCTGCCGCCCAAACCCTAACAACAGATGCATCAGACTATGCATGGGGGGCTCACTTGGCAGGGCAGTGCATTCAGGGCAAATGAAACATGAGACAGATGCACCTGCATATCAACCAAAAAGAAAAGTTAGCTGTACAGAATTCCCTGACAGCCTTCAAAGACCACATTCTTCCAGGACAATTATTGGTAAAGACAGACAACACCACAGTTATGTGATAAATAAACAAGCAGGGGGGAACCCACTCATACCCTCTCTACAGACTAGCCATGGCTCTGTGGAACACAGCCTTGAGCTTCCAAGTGCACCTACAGGCTCAATTCCTGCCAGGCAAGCTCAATTCTCTGGCAGACAACCTAAGCAGAAATCTCATGGACCCACACAAATGGAAACTGGAACCAAAAATATTCAACCACTTGAGGAGCAAATGGGGGACTCCAGAGATAGACTTGTTTGCTTCCCCTCAGAACTACCAATTGGACAAATTCTGCACAAGGGCTTCCCACAGTCAAGCTTGGAAAGTGGATGCCCTCTCCATTACCTGGGAAAGCCTCTCAGTTTATGCCTTTCCCCCTCTGCCTCTCCTCTCGAAGGTTCTGCTAAAGATCAAACAGGACAAGCCATGGACAATACTGATTGCATCAGACTGGCCACGCCAGCACTGGTACCCCCTCTTGCGCAGTATGACAGTACTGGAACCATGGCACCTGCCTCAGACCCCTTCCCTGTTGTCCCAGCAGGCGGGCCAGAGTCTGCACCCTCAGCTTCAAACCCTGAACCTTGTAGCCTGGCTTATTCCTTGAGCTCGCCAATAACATCCCTCAGTAAGCAGGTGCTAGATGTCATTCTGGAAGCAAGGAGGGCCTAGTACTAGAAAATCCTATGCTGAAAAGTGGAAAAGATACTGTTCCTGGAGCCAGACTCAGTGGATGGGCACAGGAGTGCCCAGCTTACCTCATATACTTCAGTACTTAACAGAAATGCTCCACAAGGGCCTATCCTTCTCGACAATTAAAATTCATGCCTCTGCCATTTCAGCACATTATAATACTGAACCACCACTCTTCTCTCACCCCCTGCTAAAGCAATTCCTCGGAGGGGCCAAAATTTAAGACCCCCCAGGAGAGCCCTTACTCCAGCCTGGGACCGTAACTTTGTATTGGAAAAGCTCACTTTCCCACCTTTTGAGCCAGCTGCAACTGCAGAGTTGAAATTCCTTTCTTGGAAAACAGCCTTCCTTCTAGCCATCACTTCAGCAAGAAGAGTGTCTGAATTACAAGCCCTCATGGCAGTGGAGCCCTTCATTATCTTCCATGCAGACAGGGTTTCCCTTAGGACCAATCCTTCCTTTATGCCCAAGGTGGTGTCTAGTGTGGCCCTAAATCAGTCCATTCATTTGCCAACCTTTTTCCCAAATCCACAAAACAAAGGAGAATGAATGCTGCACTCTTTGGACGTGCACAGACAACTTAGATTTTATTTGGACTGAACTAAGCCTCTCAGAAAATCTGAACAGCTGCTGGTTGGCTTTGCTGCAGAGGCAGAGGGGGAAGGCCATTTCAAAGCAAACTATTTCTAAATGGATAGTCCATTACATTCATTTTTGCTGTAAGCACCATGGAAAACCTACCCCACAGGGGATAAGATCACATTCCACCAGGGCTGCGTCTACCTCTACAGCCTTTCTCAGTGGAGTCCCTACCGGGGACATCTTAGAAGCTGCTACCTGGAGCTCTGTACATACCTTCACAAAGCATTACCACATGCCTATTTTTTATAAATCCAGAGCTGGTTTTGCCACTGCAGTCTTGCAGGGCTTAATAGCTGGCCCTAATGCGCTCTAACTTCCTCCTCCCTTCCTTAGCTTTGGGACTCTACTCAAATGTGATGACTGCAACAGTGAAACACAAAGAACATAGTACAGTTGTGTACACTTACCATAAATATAGATGTTCGAGTGTATTCACTGCTGCAATCCTGGTTACCCTCCCTCCAGCCCCCTGACTTCTCTTAGCTCTGCCTTTCCTTCTTGTTTGGTGTATTTAAGCTTTCTGGTGTATTTGCTTTTTGATGGAGGTGTACCATAACATATAATTGCTCTAACATATAATTGCTTCCCATTGTGGGGGCACCTGACATCTGGGGCAAGAAAAACTGATTTAATGGCGTCGGCTGCATGATGTTCTTCGTTTTTCACTGTTGCAGTCATTACATTTGGGTTATCTGCTTGCAGGTAGCCCTCAGTCGGCCTGATTAACAAAGCCTTGGGTCCTGCGTCGATTGCTGTCCCTTCTTCCATGACGTCAGGTCGTCAGGGGTATAAAACATGCAGCCGATGCCATTACATCAGTCTTTCTTGCCGTGCGGTGCCTGAAGCAAAAGCAGTTCGCAAGTGCCGGTCGGCCGACTCCTGAAATTTTCATTTTCGAGCTTCAGAACTGCAGTCTTCAACTAAAGCTAAGTTGGGGAAACTTTTTCTTGCTCCTTACCGATGTCAGTAAAAGTTAATAATTGCATTACTTGTGGAAAGCAAATGCCTCAAAGATTTTCATTCGTACTGTATTCCTTGCCTAGGCCCTGACCACGAGCTACCTTGCTGTCGGTTTTGTGCTTTATTTAATCAGCGCACTATCCGTCGTTGGTATATTTTTGCCTCTAAATATTTCGGTTCACGGCTTAATTATCCAGAAATGTCATCTGTTAGCCATCCGATTACTGAGATTCCGAAAAAACGCAAAGATAAAGACAGAGACAGGCCGCCGAGGTCCAAAACTGCCGACGACGTTTCTCCTAAGCCAGTCGCCAGTTTGCTGGTACTCAGTGAGGCGCTTTCGCAGCCCCTGATACCTGCTACTTCTGATTCGCAGGCCTCTACTGAGACCCATTCAGAGATGCTTCAACTATGGAACCTGCGGATGTCTCTACCTTGGATGGGTCCGGAGCCGCTGTGCAGACACCAGCTTCTGAGTGTGTATTCAGGCCTACAGACTTGCATATTAAATCAATGCCTCCTTCTTTACTTAGGCCTAAATCTCGATCCATGCCTAAAAAACCAATGCCCAGGTAACATGCTCAGGCTTCTATACCTAAAAAACAAATGATAAGAATGGCTGAAGATCTAATAACTCTAATCAGGGGTAGCCAACCCTCAGTTCTGAGAGGCCTAGGACCGAAGTTGATTATGAATCTTCTGATCAGGATTCTGTTTTTTCTGATTCTTCTGATGATCTGGATTTGTCTTTATCTACTTATGAAGATTCTGATGCAGACTACTCCATTCCCTCTGCTTCCCCTCCTGAGGATTTTTCTTTTGGGGAAACTTTACATACTCTAAGGGAGCATTTCCACTGGGAAAGCCAACATTTTTCTGATTCAAAAAAGAGGCTTAGGGATTTCCTTCTCCTACCTCAGCATAGGCCTTTAGCTATCCTCCTGTACTAGACATTGTTGATGCTTTTTCGGAATCTAGTTTGGCCCCTGATTCTTTGCCTCCTGCTCCCAGAAAACCTGACAGATACTACAGGGTCCCTGAGTCCCACAAGTTCCTTTTTAAAAATCCTATTGCAGATCCAGAGACTATTTCACAGGGCCCAAGGGCATTAAAGCTTCTACTGCTAAAAATCCTACCCCTTCTGATAGAGACTTCAGGGCACTGAATAGCTGGGCTAAGAAGGTTTACACTTCTGCAACCTTGGCCATTTTGGCTTTAAACTGCCAGTTTCATGTTAAAGTATCAGCAGCATGTTATTGGACTGCTTAAACAGAAAATTATGTTGATTCCTGACTGTGTAGAAAATAAAGAATTACAGGATTTAATGCATTTTGCTGAACAAGTTGGAAAACATACTTTGCAATGTGGTTTTGATTCATTAGAAGCCTCTTGCAGGGCTGCTGTTACTGGGTCTGTGCTCAGAAGGCATGTTTGGCTTAAGTAGCAATCTTTGCCTGATCATGTTAAAGCTAAATTGTTGGATGCTCCTTTAAATCAGGACCACCTGTTTGGTAACAAGGCTGAGGAAGTTCTTGAAACGATTTCTACAAAAAAGTCTAATATCTAATTGTTCTGTTTCATAAAAACCGGAGCTGTGCCTACACCTGTGAACTGGCCTTTACCGGTTTTTATGAAACAGAACAATTACAAGACTCAGAGAACGCAGAGTCAAGAGCAGAAACGCAATAAATTCATGATATGAATGAGACTTCATCCAGTTTAGTAGTTAACATCTCACAAACGGAATTGAGTAATGAAACAGTGACTCTACTAAGCAAAGGCCTAAGCTTTATACCATCTTTGACATCTGACCTGAATGAATTCATGACAGATATTAGACTTTTTTGTAGAAATGTCTCATTAAACTGTATCTTTGGCCAAGAAAACACCTGTGAACCACATCAACTTAAAAAACAAAGCACTTTTACTCCACCTAACCCTCCACTAGTTAAGACTATGTGAAGAAGAGATTTCTGAAATAAGGAATTCTACTAATAAAAAGAAAGGCTCTTTTCACAATATGACAGCCAAAGAAAATGAAGCCCTAAGACAACTCAGACAGAAGGATAACTTGGTTATAAAACCAGCGTATAAAGGAGGTTGTATAGTTGTAATGCAAGCAGGATGGTATAGGAATAAAATGTTAACTATGTTGGAAGACCAACACACACACAAAAAATTGAATAAGAGAGAAGTTATGACCAGGACTGATTTCTTTTGTAGTCTTTTATGTGAGCTGTTAATGGAAAGGCGTATTACACAGGACCAACATGAGTTTTTTAACATCTCTAATCCTTTATATCCTAGCATAAGTGGTATACCCAAAATTCATAAAGACCTCTATGATCCACCCCTACAACCTGTTGTCTCTGGGAGAGAATGGATAACGGAACCTCTCTGTTTTTGTAGAGAAAGAGCTGAAAAAAGCTCTACCGTTTGAGTGGACGGTTCTGAAAGGCACAGGTAATTTTTTGAGTAATTTATTCGGGCAAATTAATCATTTGACAGAATTTGATAATCTCCTATTAGTAACTATGGATATCACCAGCTTGTTTACTGTAATTCCCAATGAATATGGCTTGCATGCCATTAGGTCCTTCTTACAAAGGAATGGAATTTCAGCAGAACCAACATGCACGTTGTTGGAACTAGTTCTCGAAAACAACATTTTTGTCTATGGTGATGACTTCTATTTACAAACATGGGGTGTAGCTATGGGCTCCCCATGTGCTAATAGTTATTCAAATTTGGTGTTAGCTGATTGGGAGCACAATAAAATCTTCACTGAGAACAGCGTATGGACTCCACACTTGTTATATTATGGTAGTTTTGTTGACAATGTTTTTATTTTGTGGAAAGGAAAAATGGATGAGCTGAATAGCTTTATTGATTATATTAATGAAAGTACCAATTTTCTTGAATTTAAGGCAAACTCATCAAATGAAGTAATTGACTTTTTGGACGTAAAGATTCATCTACATCCAAAAGAAGGCATAAGTACAGGAATTCATAGAAAAGATACCTGGAGGAATCATTACCTGTATAAAAAAAGCATGCATCCAGGACATATTTTCAAAAACATCTATGAAAATCAGATCCTGAGGATTTCAAGACTATGTACCAATGATGAAGAATTTATAAAAGAAGAGCACAATATACAGAAATATCTAAAGGAAAGATCCTACCCTGATAGGAACCTATCACTCAAACAAAATCTTCAGGAAATAAGAAAAGGTAGAGGTTGCCCCTATTTTTCTAAAAAAGAATACCCCTTCACAACAGGAAGCTACCGTCATTAATAATCAATCCACACAGTTGCAATGTCTATTGACTTATAGTTCTGATAATAAACAAGTCTGTGAAGTAATAAGAAAGCATTGGGCAATATTAACAATGGATGAAAAAAATCAAAAAGGTGGTAGGAGATAAACCGAAGTTCCAATATAAGAATAAGAAAAATATAAAAAGGCTTTTATGCAACAAGGACGGCTTCACTTCACAAGCAGTATGCTCTGATAGAAAGGGCACTTTTAAGTGCCAAAGATATAAAGCCTGCCCATTTATTGATAGCTCCAATACATTTTTTCTTCCTCACATGAATAAACAATATCAATTTAATGTTTATGCAGATTGCACACATAGTATATTTGGCTACCTGCCGCCATTGTAGTGCTTTTTACGTTGGAAAGACTGATCAGCGTTTCAAAGATCGTATATTGCGACATCTAAAAGATATACGACAAAAGGAATCAAATAATGCACTTGCTATGCACATAGCTAATAATCCGACCCATTGTTTTCTCTTTAAAGCCATTGAAGTCATTCAGATTAACAGAGGAGGAGATGTCCAGAATCTAACTGAACTACGTGAACTCTGCTGGATTACTAACATGAGAGCAAATCGACCCCCCCCCCCCTCCCTGGGCTGAACACCATAGATCCACTAAAACCGGTATTGAAAACCAGAAGAAATACCATTACATCTAAGAAGCATTAGGACATACATTTTTACAGTAACATTTAGGCTCACTCACGCTCAAGCTGTTAGAAGTCAAATATTTCAGATTACCTTACACTACTATACATCATTATTTCTTTCTATTTTTTATTGCGACATCAAGGTCTAATACCTTTTTGCTATTGCCCTATGGGGACTTTATGGATGACAAATTGTTGTTTGTATAATGAAGATTTAAAATTTTATAGGCATTGACTAGTTAGTTATGGTATTTATATATACTTTTATTTTTCATTCGTTTAATAATGGACATATTGTGTGGATAGATTAAGGTGGTTATACTACGTTTCAAGTAATACGATCTGCCTATTTTCTTTTAGTATTTTGATTGGTTCTAAAATAAGCATCCATTGGTATGATTGGCTACTATTGGTTAAAACCACCAAATGCAAGCAACTTCTTTTTCTTGATGAGAGCGAGAAATATTATTTTTTAATTTTTTTAACTTCTTTGAATTTGCTCTAGATTTGAATTCTGACAAGTTGATTGTCTGGTCATATTTTATGATTAATGACGATTTTGTTATAGATTTGATTAGTTAATTATTTTTACTTTTATGTGCTTTAGGGCGATTTTCTAATGAAGTTACCTAAGGATTGTCCTTAGTCAAAAGATAGCTAGGTTAATGTGGACGCCCAACCTATATAAATATTCCTTAGTAATCGATCTAAAAGGGACACTTGTATTTAATAACAATGGATTTACTGTTCTGACGGGTATTTAATAACAATGGATTTACTGTTCTGACGGGTTGAGAGGGGGAAGTTAGGTTATTTTTCAGGTAAATTGGTTTGTCCGTTCCAGCATTTTGATTGGTTCTGAAGGGTGCATTTATTAACATAATTGGTTACCGTTAGTTAGGAAACGCCAATGGCAAATTATGTTTTGTCTTCCACCTGACCTCAGTGAGATTTCTTGAGGCTGAAGCAGTACTAAGTAAAGAAAAGCGAAAACTATTTTTATTTTTACTTTTATTTTGTTCATGGATGGCATAAGAATATAGAAAGTGTTATGTCTTTGATCCGTAAATTGCATCAACGGAGCGTTAAGTGTGTTTCGATGGACATGGACATAGCATGAGCTCGTTACTTTTTATTATCCATCTACTTTTACTTTTGTTCATGTTTGAGCATTGACCCGAGATGACGTAACATTAAGTACAATGTGATCCTGTTGACACAATCAAACAGGGCCTTTGATTTTGAAAGATCTATTATATGATCACATATATATGAAACGCATATGGTATTTTTATTTTTACCTAGTATAGGTAAATGGTCTGTATAGGGTTTATTCGCTGTATTGTGGTTATTGCTTTCATGTCTATGTCATGTAGGTTAACAGGTTGCTGGAAACCTATTGTGTGGTTACTGAATGCCTTGAAGGTTGGATGGGCGTTCCGAGAGGCGCATTGGACTTGTATAGCCATTATACTAATTGGATAAAAAACAACTGTTTACCATATTCTTGGCACCAGACCTTTAGTCACGGAACTATCCTAAACCTATGTGATAGGTTACAAGCAGCTATTCTAACAAGATTATTGGATATGTTAAAACCAATGGAGAATGTGAATCAATGAATTTGCATAATGTTTTTGATTGGTCAAGATGTAAATAATTGTTTGATGTCATGATTTTCATTGGCTACTCTTTTTATAAAAATGCAAGTATTAGTCCTAAAAACTCTATGATCTGAAGAAGGCTAGTTGCCGAAAGCGCTTATCGATTTTGAAAGGACTTTTAGATATTCTTATTCTGTTTTAAACTATAGTTCATTAAAACTTTGTTTTTATCTGCTGCTTCATACTGGAATTTTTGCCGTGGTGGTTTACCGGAGGTTTATTTTGCCTTTTTTTTTTTTTTTTTTTTTTACTTTCCATCGGTAACCTTATCCGCGGTAGTGGTGCTGCGGTAGCATTGTTGCCTCACAGCAAGACGTTGTCCCGTTCGATTCTCAGATAGAGCATCTTCTGTGTGGAGGCATACAGGAATGGGCGTGCCTTCGTTGCGTGTGTCAGGGCTGGTAACTCGG
Source organism: Protopterus annectens (assembly GCF_019279795.1). Classification (NCBI taxonomy): domain Eukaryota; kingdom Metazoa; phylum Chordata; order Ceratodontiformes; family Protopteridae; genus Protopterus; species Protopterus annectens. The sequence goes on from NC_056727.1 coordinate 548,189,224, forward strand.
CATGTAAAAATCCACTACCAAACATTAGAGGAGTTCCGCTGTGGCGACCCCTAACCGGGATAAGCCGAAAGACACAACAACAATTTTCCATCGGTAACCTTCACCAGTGTAAGAAGAGTTTTTTCTTGGTCTATGCTTCAAAGCAGACTACACGCACTATCAGTTCTCTGCATTGCCCTTTGGCTTATCTACTGTGCCCAGGGTATTCACAAAGTGCCTAGCTCCAGTTATTGCATTTTGCAGGCAAAGAAATATTCAAATATACCCATACCTGGACGATTGTCTAATTCAGGCAGAAAGCCAGGACATACTTTTGAATCATCTGGCCTTTGTACAAAGGGTTTCTAACTTGTCTGGGGTACAGCATAAATGAAAAGAAATCACAACTGGTACCCTGTCAACAAATTATATTCTTGGGAACAAGCTTGAATACAACTTCCCAGATGGCTTACCTCACGCCAGAGAAACAAATTAATCTGACAACCTACTTCAAACAAGTGGCCACAAAAACCCTGCTATCTGCAAGACAAATACTGCAGGCCTTGGGGTTCATGGCCTCCTGCATTCTTCTACTTCCATATGCAAGACTGCATATGAGGAAACTACAGTGGAATCTAAAAAGCCTATGGGGTCAACATTCTCAGGACCTAGAAATGATTATCATACCTTGCCTACACTTCCTTTGGTGGGCAGAGGCATGCCACCAAAACAAGGGGCTACCTTTTACACCACCCCTTGCCGCCCAAACCCTAACAACAGATGCATCAGACTATGCATGGGGGGCTCACCTGGCAGGGAACTGCATTCAGGGCAAATGGAACCCAAGTCAAATGCACCTGCATATCAATCAGAAAGAAATGTTAGCTGTACAGAATGCTCTGACAGCCTTCAAGGACCACATTCTTCCAGGACAACTAATGGTAAAGACGAACAACACCACTGTTATGTGGTACATAAACAAGCAGGGGGTACACATTCTGAATTACAGGGCCTTATGGCAGTGGAGCCTTTCATCATCTTTCATGCGGACAGGGTGTCCCTCAGAACCAATCCATCCTTCATGCCCAAGGTAGTGTCCAGTGTGGCTCTTAATCAGTCCATTTATTTGCCAACCTTCTTTCCCAATCCACAGAATAAAGGGGAACGGATACTGCATTCCTTACATGTGCACAGACAACTTAGATTCTACTTGGACAGGACTAAACCTCAAAGGAAATCTGAACAACTTCTGGTGGCATTTGCTGCAGGGGCAGAGGGGAAGGCTATTTCAAAGCAAACCATTTCTAAGTGGATAAGCCATTGCATTCATTTCTGCTATAAACACCATGGAAAACCTATCCCCCAGGGGATCAGACCTCACTTCACCAGGGCTGCATCTACCTCTACAGCCTTTCTCAGAGGCGTCCCTACCAGGGACATCCTAGAAGCTGCTACCTGGTGTTCTTTACATACTTTCACCAAGCATTATCATTTGCCAATTTTCTCTAAATCCAGAGCTGGCTTTGCCACTGCAGTCTTGCAGGGCCTTATAGCTGGTCCTAATGCTATCTGCATTCCTCCTCCCAACCATAACTTTGGGAATCTACCCAAATGTAATGACTTCAGCAGTGAAACACAAAGAACATAGTACAGTTGTGTACACTTACCATAAATATAGATGCTCGAGTGTATTCACTGTTGCAGTCCTGGTTACCCTCCCTCCAGCCCCCTAACTTCTTTAGGCTATACCTCTACTTTCCTTTACTATGCTTAAAAGCCTTTTTGGTGTATTTGCTTTTTTGTTGGAGAGATATCTTTTTACTTTTATATATATTTAATTGCTTCCCATTAGAGGGGCACCTGACATCTGGGGCAAGAAAAACTGATGTAATGGTGTCTGCTGCATGTTTTATACCCCTGACGACCTGACATCATGGAAGAAGGGACAGCAACCGATGCAGGACCCAAGACTTTGTTAATCAGTCCGACTGAGGGCTACCTGCAAGCAGATAACCCAAATGTAATGACTGCAACAGTGAATACACTTGAACATCTACATTTATGGTAAGTGTACACAACTGTACTTTCTCTGTACGTGCACTGAACTATATGGCACATCCTATCAGGCTCCAGCGTGACCTGGTTAAGCAGATCGCTGGATCTGCCCCATGGTCTATGTCAGCAGAGAAAAATAAGGTTTTTTCCTCCTGATGTTCACCCTTGCCTCCATCTCCAGTACCTTTATGCAGCTCCTGTCTCATGCTACCAAAGGTGTCACTAGAGAGGCCAGAGCAGGAATTGCCATCTGGCGTCACGCCTGGCTCTGACTTTGTACCTTTTCAGAGCCCTTTAGGACATCTTTTACGAATGCCCAGTATGATGGTTTTTGTCTTTTTGGGAAGACTGTATGTGACACTTTGGTCCAGAGTGAGAAGGACAGGAAGACCTTGTCTGCCATCTGAATCTGCTTCTCAACTCCTCAGCGAACCTTTTCCAGGAATCAAAGAGGGGTAAAGAAGATGTGGTTCCGGAAGTCTCAGAGTTATTCCCAAGATGCTCAGAATTCGTCTTCCCCCAGAGGCAGAGGGGGATTTGACAGACACCACCCTCGTGGCAGAGGGAGGTCCGAAGAACCACAGGTCTCAGGATTCCTTCCCGGACAGCACCAAGTAGCAGCCCTGAAGGGTTGCCCGGCTGCTCGTCTCTGGAGGCAGTCTGAGGTCGACTCTCGCTACACCTAGCAGCCTGATGTTCTGAATCATATCCAGAAGATATTCATTCCCCTTCACTCAAACACCTCCCAGACATCCCACCTGTGCAAAGGGAAGATGCAGCACTGGAAATTTCCAAGGTGCTTGAAAAACGAGTCATCCAGCCCATCCCCATATACCAGCCCAGATTAGGAATCTATTCCATGTTCATTTTAGTGGCAAAGAAAACGGGGGACTTGAGACCAATTCTGGATCTTTCTACCCTGAGCCTGTCCATTGCCAAGACGATATTCAAGATGGTCACGCTCCAGTCTATCCTGCCTTTCCTGCAGGAGAATGACTGGGATGTGCTCAGTAGACCTTCAAGACGTGTACTATCACATCAGAATGGAGAGTCGCTCTTGGAGGTTTCTTTGCTTCCGGCTGGGGACCAATCATTATCAGTACAGAGCACTACCCTTTGGTCTCACCACAGCCCTCAGGGTGTTCACCAAAGTGATGGTGGTGGTAGCAGCAAACCTGTGGCTGCAGGGCTTCCAGGTCTTCCCCTACCTGGATGATTGGTTCCTTTCCACTCCCTCCTGCCAAGCCAGGGATTTCCTTATTCAGACCACCCACCAGTTGTGCATCATTGTAAATCTCAACATATCCCTGTTAGAACCAGTTCAATTTCTGGATTTCATTGGAGCTCATTTAGACACCATTCAGACCAATATTTTTCTGATGCCAGACAGACTTCAGTCCCTCAAACATCATGTCTTGTGCATCCTTCAAGCTCAATCTCCCCCAGCTGAATTTGTCTTATGGGTATTGGGGTCCATAGCGGCCACAATCATCCTCATACTCGCAGCTCGGTTACACATGAGGGTGCTGCAATGGACTCTAGTGGTCCAGTGGTCATTTCTAGATCTACATTTATCCCATCCTGTTGGTCTAGCCCGAGCCTGCAGGAATTCTCTTCTCTGGTGGATTCAGTCCCCAGACCTTCTTTGGGGTCATCCATTTATTCTTCTCTCCCCACTGACCACGGACATCTCCCTACTCGGGTGGGGGGGGCCTTGCTTGTGAAGGACAGTCAAAGGCATGTGGTTTTCCCTGGAGACCCAGTTGCATATCATCGTCCTGGAGATGAGGGTGGTGCTATTGGTGTTGCAAGCCAACACCCATCTTCCCCTAGGGACGATTGCCATCCAGACAGACATGTCGGTAGTCTGGTACATCAAAGGAACTAGGTCTTATCCCCTTTGCTGCAAAGCAATGAGATTGTGGGAGTGGGCAATCTCCACCGGCCGTTTTCTGGTGGCAACGCACATTCTGGGGAGGTCCAGCATCCTAGCGGACAGGCTTAGCAGGTCTATTCTGATGCCTTACAAGTAGTCTCTGAATCCTTCAATAGTGACACAGATTTTTCTAAAGTGGGATCAGCCTTGCTGCGATCTCTTCACCTCTCCTTCCAGCTCGAAGTGCAGCGAGTTCTTCGCTCTGAACCCCCATCCGCCCTCCAGTCTTCTCTATGCTCATCCTCCACTTCCCCTGATTCCAAAGTTCATTCAGAAAGGGCACCCGCTGGGTTGATCAGTCATCCTCATTGCCCCTTTCTGGCCTCCCTAAGTATGGTTCCCTTCTCTGTGGTCTCATGTAGTGTGTCCTCCCTGGACATTGAATCCAGTTCCAGATTTGATTTCACATCCCTCAGGGATTCCACATCCAGATCTGGCCAATCTGAAACTCACCACTTGGCTGCTTCAGTTCATATGATAGTTAGGACTCCCGGGCTATATTCTCCGGTTAAGAAGTAAATCTTCCACTAAGAAGGTTTATTCGAGTAAGTGGAAATGTTTTTCAATTTGGGCATCTCACCGTGACTTAGATACCTTCACTGCCCCGGTTCCTGTTAGTTTAGAGTTTCTGGCAGGTATTTTTCAACAGGGTGCCAGCTTTTCTATGGTTAAAGTTCAGCTGGCAGCTATATCTAACTTCCACATAAGGGATAATTCAGCTTCTCTGGCTTCTTCTAAGCTCTGTAAAGCCTTTCTGAAAGGAACTTTTCTTTTTAGGCCATCAATCAAGGATCCTACACCTCCTTGGGACCCTACATTGGTCCTTCAAGCCTTAGTTTCTTCCCCCTTTGACTCTGCTGCTTCAGTGGATCTACAGTTCCTGCCTTGAAGACAGCCTTCCTGATTGCCATTACTTCAGCTAAGAGTGTCGGAGCTTCAAGCCTTATCAATTAAGCCTCCTTATATGATCTTCCATAAAGACAGGGTATCTTTGCGCACTGATCCTTCTTTCCTTCCGAAAGTGGCGTTGGACTCGAACATTAATCAGGTTATCAGTCTCTCTGTTTTCTTTCTGAACTTTCAGAATAAGAGAGTATAAATTGCACCTGCTGGATGTTCATAGGCAGTTACGTTTTTACTTGCACAGAGCAAAGGCCTTTCACAAGTCGATCAACTTTTTGTTTCCTACTCTAAGCCCTTTTTAGGGAAAACTATATTGAAGGTCATCATTGCTTGTTGGATTTCTCAGTATATACTCTTGGCGCAGTCAACCAAAGGATTATCTCCGCCACTTCAAGTTAAGGCACATTCTGTTAGAGCTAAGGCTACTTCAGCTGCCTTTTGGTCCAGAGTTTCTTTGGATGGCATTTGCTGTGCGGCTTCCTGGGCATCTTCACATACTTTCATTTCCCATTACAAGTTGGATCTTCTATCCAGAAGCAGGGCATCCTTTGGCTCCACCGTGCTCTGGAGTATCCTTCCATGAGGGCCTCCCAGGATGTTCATCGTGTTACACTGCTGCAGTCATCACTGTTGGGTTATCCTGCTGTCAGGCAGTACCGCAGTCGGCCCGAGTTCCAAAGTCTTGGTCTGGCGTCGGTTGCTGTCGCTTCTTCCCTGACGTCAGTGCGTCAGAGGTATATACGATGCATCCGATGCCATTTTCTTCAGTCTTTCTTGCCGCGTGGTGCCCGAAGCAGAAGCAGTTCGCAAGTGCCGGTCGGCCGACTCCTGAGATTTTCAAATAGCTGGGGAATTTGTCCCACAGGTTGAAGACCAAATGAAAACAACAACTTCAGATAAAGAAGTTATGTACTCACCATAACGTTCCATCTGAGTTGTTGCATTTCATTTGTCTTCAACTGTCCCTCCCTACTTCCCCCTGCCTTACGTGGGCTGTGTGGTTGTCTGGTTGGAAAAGACATGGCCTTTTCTTTGGCATAACTGGTTATTTGTTATGAATACTCTCTGGGTAATTTTTCCAAGAGGTAAGCCATTGAGTCAGCCTGGGATGCTGTGGTGGGCAGCAAACTCAAGCTGAGGGGAGGAAGGAGACAGGGGCATTATAGATAGGGGAGGAGCTTGGGTCTAATGCTGGAAAAATGTGCCCAAGTCAGATCCGTCCCGGATTTGTGTCCCACAGGTTGAAGTCAAATGAAAAGCAACAACTCAGATGGAATGTTATGGTGAGTACATAACTTCTTTTTGTGCCACTTTAAGATTTCCCAAAATCTAGGTCTGTTCTTTGTTCACACTGATGAAGGCATAGTTTGGATTGCCGAAACCGGTCTGTCTTTTGCCATATTTGGAATAAATGTTTGCTTTCACACCACTTTTGTGCTGGCTACTTTCTTTTTGATTGACTTTTGAGACTTTAAGCCGTGCACTGCCGTACTTGCAGGGGGGAGTATTTTGGATCTGTTCTTTGTTCCCTCATAGGTAGACCAATTGGATTGCACCAGAGGAGTCTTCTTTCTACAATTTCTCGTCCAGGACTTCCAAAATGGCGGGCAGTTGATAAATATGTTGACTAGAAAACTGCAAAATTGTTTAAAACAAAAAAAACAAAATTATTAGTTTGGGGAAAATTCAGTTACTAGTCAGTAATTATGCTGCCCAAATGCCAGCAAAGAAGAAATTTGGAGAAATCAACTAGAAAAGATGTGCAAAAGGCTCTGGCTTGGAAAAAAAAACCTTGCAGCTGTTGAGCAAAAACCAGCTCAAGTTGAAGCTTCAGTACAAGAGATATCTTCCAGTAATTTAGAGGAAAAAATAAGTAAGTTGCAGTCAAAGATGTTTATATTCCTACAGCTTCTCTCTGATTTTAATGTCAAATATCAAAAGGCTGAAAAAAAGTAGAAGTTTTACATAGCCATTCAGATGACCTGATAAAACTGTATAAATCAGAAACTGAAATGGCTTGGCTAAATATGAGACTTCTCGAGTAAAACACTTTACAAAATAGTAGAGTTAGAGACAGAGCATGTGGAGAAAAAATAACTCAGATTTTTTGCTATACTAGAGAAACTGGAAAGAGTAGACTATTAATTATGATGGTGCAGATAAACAACTGGTCTGGTGTTCCACAGCTTGATTTGTTAATTGAGAGTGCACATCATATGTGCCTAATCTGACCACTGAAAAATAGCTGAGACACCTATATTAGCAAAGATGCAGTCATATCAACAGGAACAGTTGCTCTTGGCAAAACTGTGGCAAAAGGGAAGTGTTAAAATCCTGGATCACTGGACCATTTGTGGAACATGATTATTCTCTCTACACCAGGCAGAAAAGAAGAAAGTTTATCCCAGCAGTCAAAGGATGTTGAGGGACAGGTGTGACATTCAAGTTGCTATATCTGGCTGCCATCAGAATGTTTTTCTTCCTGGTTCCATAGCACATAGGGAGTAGGCTCTGACTGTGTCCCTGATGACCAGAGATCAGTTAGTGGCTCAGGAAGCTGGAAGAGCTAGGTGGGGTGAATGAAAGAGATGTGGTTTATAATGGGGAGTTCAACAGAGAAGAAGGGTTGTAGCCACTCCTCCACTTCTAATGTCATGATGCTCCAGGAGAGTAGCATTTGCCATACTGAGAACAGGCTTAGGAGGTACATGGAAGGGTTGCCCAAATTGGTAAAGGTAGCCCTTGTGGAGGAATGTCAAGGAGCAGGCGTTTTCTGTATTGGGCATAGGCAGTCCCCTCCACTGTTAAGTTTAAGCACACATCGCTACCAAAGGGCAAGGTTAGGACTGCATAACAAAAAATGCCCTAATGGCTACCAGAATGACAGCTTGTGATTGGCTCTTACCTCACAGGGATGAATGGTTCAGGAGGAGATTTTGCTCTGTGAGGAAAACATGGGACTATGGCTTGTAAGGAACTAATGGTCAGCAGACATTGTTGGTACCAAAAACAATTTAAAAAAAAGAATGATTTTTTTCATGGAGGATCAGAAACATTTTTAAATGCAGGCCAGGCTATGGAGAAACTAAAAAAAAAATAGCCAGTAAAGAGTAAAACAGCAAGCTGAAGCAACTCTGGTTTTCAATCTTCTGATAGTACAGAAGCCCATAGAGACTTTGCCAGTGAAACATTTTCCATTTTTACATTGGAAAGTAATTATTTTTGAAACATTTTTATTAAATCCTGTTCTAATCAATGGCATAGATACACATACATTAAAAGAAAGGTAAAAATGTAACATTTTTTCATGCAGTATACATATGCATTTTGTTTTTATTATTTTTTATTTATTCCAGTATTACGTAAATTGCCCAGTTCCCACCTTAAATCTCACTCATCCTTCTGAACATTATTCTTTGTGTATTATTTTCACAAATTCCATTTATTTCTATGCATTGTGCCTCTTCCCTTTTGTAAAGATCCTAACTCTAGTTATTTTATCTCCTTTGTGGTATTCAGTACTACAGTTATAATTGGATTAGTTTTTTATTTCCGTTATCTAGTAGTTGATTTTTTGGCAGCCAGTAGCATTAAATTTAGTAAGACATTACTATATCTAGGCAGTTTATATCCTATACCGTGACACAGTGTAGTCATTTCCTTAATTACAACAGTTTGATTCCCAATATTTCTGACTGAGTACTGTGTAAGGATGTTTTTTTTTTAATCTTAAATATCTTATTAAATTCCTCAAAGAAATGTTCCCAGTTACATCACTGTCTCTTCCCCACGCACCTCCAGAATTTGCTGCCTGTGTGAAGAAAAAATTGTCTGAAGTCTGCTTGTTTTTTTCCAAAGGAAAATTCTTTAGTGACAAAAAAAAAAAAACTCAGAAGCAGACAAGAAAAATCAAATGTAGCCTGAATTCAAACCAGAGACTGATGTTGGGAGATTGAGATTGTCAGGAAGAATGCTATCAAGAAAGAGACATTAATGAATTAAGTGGAGTAACTATTGAGCATAAATCTCACTAGATGTAGCTTAGACGTATGATCTGTGGTTTTGCAAAGAGAAGTGCAGAAAATGACTGGAAGTTTGTTGACTGTGTTAGACTGGTGGAAGAACTGTAAAGCATGAACCCCACTGTGTCGTTAATGTTAAGGAGTGCACTGAAGAGAGTAAAGAAGTGATGAGAAGTATAAAATTTTTTTTTAATTTAAATAATACTTTTTCATTTTTACATGTTCTGCAGTCCTGTGCATGGTTTACTTGCTATTTTGGCATTGTTTGCTGATACAACCTTTTTATAGTTACATGTTTATACAGTACTAATAAAGTAGCCTGATGTCAGACAAGCAGCGCTTACATTTAACTTTTAGTAACAGGCTATTGTTAAGTATATAAATCCAAATATTACCTTAGGAGAAGCAGCCTGTTATGTGATCACAGTTCAGATGCGTATGTGACAAGGCTGTTGACGCAAGAGAGAGAGGGGAATGTGCAGGAACCAAATGCTGAGGACATCCTTTCCTGCTTGCTTTTAATTTGAGACCAAGAGACTGTGTTTAGCCTGTACAGAATTTATTCTAGTTGCATTTTGCAAGCAAGTCAACTAGTTTCTTTTCTTGATGCAGTCTGCAAATATTTTTCTAGGTGGTTATCCCTTAGCTGAATTAAAAAAAATCAAAAATGCTTGGATGTTAAGATATGAAGCTGAAAGGGCAAGAGTCAAGTGGGATAAGTAGATCTCTGCAATAGAACAGGGCGGTTTGGAATTACCTGACTTGAAGGGATATTGCAGAACTACACAGTTAAGGCAGAACGCTGTAATTCAAAGAGGAAAAGGGTGATGATGAAATGGGGGAAGCTGAAGAAATAAGGAGAGGCTGGGATTTTGGATGCAGATCCTTAAGGAGAATAACAATTGCCATACATAATATTATATTCATAAACTATTTTAAGAACTAAGACATGGGAATGGAGAAAAGGAGATTCTGTTGATAGGGATGACTACAGTTAGTGCAGAGAATAGGCAAGAGGGGGTGGAATTTACTGGAGAAAACTGGCAAAGGAACCAAGGTACTGGGAGCAATTTATTAGAGAAGGAAAAGTTATAGAATGGGAAGAGGACAAGAATAAAGTTGGACTGCAGGCGAGAGACTTCCTTTCCAGTCAAGGAATGATATCAGAATATAGGCAAAGGTAAAGGAATAATGGGATCCTAAGTGAAAGGCAAGCACTTTTAGAGTTTTTTAGTGGAATCTGAAGCAGAAACTACTGTTAAAAAGGGATAATTAGTAGGAATCAGTCAGAGGAGGTTAGAAAGGATTTGGAAGAGAGATTGGATAAGCAATTTACAAAAAAACAAAACAATGGGAGGATATATGTATGATTCCAAAATATGCAGCAGAGTCTAGAAGATTTAGGATTTTTGCTTGGCAGTGTTTGCATAGGTATTTTTATACCCCAAGCAGACTCAACAAAGAGTTTTTCCTCAGGTAGACAGCAAATGTTGGAAGTGTGATGGGGAAGAAAGAGGTAATTGGGAGCATATTTTGGTGGACTGTAATGAGTTGGCAGACTTTAAAAATTTCCTGTAGACTACTCTGTCAGAAGTATTGGGTAAGCAAATTGGTGTAACTAAGGAAATGTATTTTGAGCTGTGATACAGAATATGAATTGCTTAGAATATACTAAGGCCTTGATGAGTTTAACTTTGACGACTGCCAAAAATGCATCTACTAGAAAATAGAAATCAAAGTCTAAATCAACTGTATTAGAAGTAGTGAATATATTAACAGAGATAAAAGAACCGGAAATGGGATCTTTAGAAAAGGGTAGGAGCAAATTATATAGAAAAAATAGGAATTGTGAGAACAATATATATGGAATAATGTTTTGGATGAAGAATGAGGTGTAAGGGAAATCAGGAGTTTTATGATCTATGTAATGTTTGACAGTGACTGTGTAGAAGGTTATATGTGATGTATAATGTTTGCAATTGAAAGTATGTCAATATGGTTTATTTTTATTTTTTATAAATGTATGATGTCATAAGTAATACTTCAATAAAGTTTTTTTTTTTTTTTTTTTGTTAAAAAAAAAGATGTGATGCTGAGAGTGTAGACTACCAGTCCATTACAAACCTTTTTGGTTAAGGGTCCTTTTTTTTTTTTTAACCTTGGGGTTAAATCAGATACTTTAGATAGGTAGCCAATGGAGGCTGTTTATGGATGAACATCATCTAGTATTCCTTATAGTATTTTTTTTCCTGGCATGGTCAAACTGAATAATTTTGAAGGTAGGCGCAGGCAGTGGGCATGGAAGAGTTTTGTAGATGAATTTATGAAAGGATTTTTTTTTTATTTAATATGTCTTACCACTAGGGTCAAACCAGAAATTTAGGAATGGGACTAACGTTATTGTTGTTTGTCCTGGCAGGGTCAAGCCAGATGCATTAGTAAATTAGGCAGTGGGTTTGGGGAGCTGTTTGTGGATGAAATGATGTGGTTAGGACTTAAATGTTTCCTGATAGGTTCAAATCAGTTAATTTAGGAAGTTAGGCAGTGGGTATATGGGGTGTTTGTGGCTGAAATAGTTTGCATATGGGGCTGTTTGTAGATGAAATTGTGTGTATCTGTGTTTGTAATCCAGTAGGGCTTGCACTATTTATTTTTCTTTTATCCTGATAGGGTTAAGCCAGGTACATTAGGGAGGTGGGCAGTTGGTATTGTGGCTGTTTGTGCATGAAATTCTTTTTTTCTAATTTAATAGATCTTAGACTATTTTATATCAAGGCATGGTTGAATCCGATATCTTTGGATATGTAGTTAAAAGGTTTGGATGTTGATTATGGATGAAATAATTGTCCCTGCTGTTTGCTGTTTTAATTTTTGGCTTAGCACGACTAACGTCCATTTGACTGAAGCAAGACCAAATACAAGCTATAACTGTTTGGGTGCATGAAAATACATTAACATAAACTTTGTTGTTATTTTCAATCCTGGCAAGGACAAACCAGATACTTGGGTAGGGCATTGGCAATGAGAGCTGTTTGTTAATGCAATGATTGGCCCTTTTGTTTTGTTGTTGTAACTCTGTTGGAAGTGTGATGGGGAAGAAAATCACACTTTTTCTAAGGACTAAGGTATAGACCGGTCAAGTAAGATTAACTAGAAGCTCTGACTCCTGTTTATCTAAAAGAAAAGAAAAAAAATAATGTTTTCTTTTTTTTTTCTTTTTGATCTGGCAGTATCAAATCAGATTTTATGGGTGAGCAGTGGAGAATGGAAGCCGTGTGTAAATGAAGTGGCTGGCTCTGTTGTTTGCAGATATAATTCTGGCTTTGCAAGAGTAGTGTGCATTTGGGTGAGGCAAGCTAGAGTACAAGTTCTGACTACTATTTCTCTGCAACAAAAATAAGTGAATGTAACCATTATTATTTTAATCCTGGTAGGGTCAAAGCAGATACTTTAGGGGGTAGTTGTTATGGTAGCTGTTAGTAGATAAGTGGTTGACCCTGCTTTTTTGCTATTTTGTTGTAATTTTGGCTTTGCAGAACTAATGTCTATTTAGATGAACCAAGATGGAATACAATGATTGTTTGTATGTATCAGAAATAAATTAATGAAGTATTTATGATTATTATTATTATTACATATTTTCTGTGGATATGGGTGTGATACCCCTGCACTGGCTTAGTAATCAAGGAGCCTCAGTCCTCACTATTGGCAACAGTGGGGAACGTACACACTGGGGAGGATAAGTACAAACACAATAAAGTGCAATTTCCCTTAAGAGCACACTGAGACCACAGTCAGTCTGGGGATGGTGTCTCCCTCTTTCTCCAGATAGGTTCATATGTTGGTTCTAGGCTATCGGCCCTAGGGCCTATGCAAGCCTAGCCATAACAATTCCTTGGATATTTCTTTCCACAATATTTACTTCTCTGATCCCCTGTCTAGCAGGGTGACTGACATGATCCCCGGGGTGAATTTCCTATCTGCCATCCAATCATCAAGGTTCCTTTTGAAGAAGGCCAATGAGGCGCTCTGCTTGACATGTATGGGCAGTCTGTTCCAGAGTATGGAGAGTCTCTGGGTCAGGAACCTATCCCTCCAGCATGTTTTGCTCATTGTGATGACAAGGTTTAGATCCCTGGAATGTGTGGCTCCGAGGGATTGGGATTTCTTTAAGTGGAGCATGTCCAACAGCTCAGGGTTTGACATGGCCTTCTATGTTAAGCAGAGATTACCTCTGAGTAGACGATATGCCACAGAGTATAGCTGGAGTTTTTTTTAGACGGTCAGCATATGGCATCTGCTATAGGCCTGTGATTCTTTTAGTGAGGTATTTCTGTGGCCTTTCCTGCTGTTGCAGATGTCTTGTGAGGTACATGCCAAACTGGGCATTATACTCTATAATGGGTCTAATGAGGGATGAGTACAGTGGGACAATGACCTCTTTTTTTCCTGGATGAAAAGCCCTTAGTGATGAGGTGTGCCACATAGAAGGATTTCCTGACTGTTGTGGCGATGTGGTTATCGAAAGTGAGACCACTGTCCACCTGTGTCCCCAAGTCTCTCATCACACTTTCGATGTTTAGTGTCCTGCCACCTATGTGGTAATTCATGGGTACATGTTTTTTTCCAAAGGGGATAACTATAAATTTCTTGGCATTAAGCTTGAGCCCATGGCTCTTTTACCAGGCATCTGTTTCTGTTTGGCCCTTTTGTAGAATATCCACATCATTTGGGAATTCAATAATGGCTCCCAGTTTGCAGTCATCTGCAAACTTTGTTAGCCAGCAGAGTCCCTTAGTGTTGGCCTGTACTTCAGAGAAGTAGATGCCAAACAAGAGTGGTCCCAGGACTGAACCCTGAGGTACTACACTCGTCTGCAGCTGGATTTGGAGTCGGCTACTTTTACCCCTAATAAGATCCCCAATAAGACTCCCCACTGGCACAGCTATAGGGTTGAGATCTTAGCTGAGTGGCTAAGCCAAAACCTCCAGCACCCTCTCTGTCCAACAAGTGCTTCGTGTCCCTGCCCAAGTAGCTGACACCCACACACACTGAGGTTTGATTTATATACAAACACACACACATTCCTGGGAAAGGCTGGCACAGGTTTACTAGCTATGCCCCCTTCTGCTCAGACTGTAAAGTAGTTTCCACTGCCACCAGCCACTACTTATCAGCTACTTTAACACCCTTAACAAAGGGTGTTCAATCCTGCTGTGTAATGTTACTATTAATCCAAATGGTTATCTGACCAAGAGCAAGGCTATTTAGGAGTGAACTGTACAGTGTCACCAAATAGACATGCGAGTACTGTTAAGAGCTTAAATATGTGTCACAGATATCAGACACAAAGATAGGTTTAAATATGCTTAATAATAAAAAATAATAGAAGACAATTCTCGGTAAGTAATCATTTAAATCAGAGTTCAAAATCACAGGAAATATTTAAAACAACATTGCAGGACAGTCTCAAATAAATAAAGAAAACATCTAAACTATACTGTATTCCTGTCTGAATCTAAAAGAGTTACTATGCCCTAAAAACTTACTTACAGCAAGGAAAGTGCAGATGTGGTGATGCGTGGATGTTCTTGTTAGATCAAAGACGGAATACAAAGTGCCCCCCGTCTCTCAGAAAGTTCTTAAATTAACATCTGATATTACTGCTGGGTTAGCTTGGATGGCATCACTTTGTCACCCGACTTAAGTTCCCAAGATAAATCCCCTTTGTCAGACACTAACAAAAATTAGCATCTCTCTGTGAAAAGTACGTATTTCTTGGATCTTTGCACCTGCTGGAGGACATAAAACAATAAAACACTTAAAACAATGCAGAAGGCACCCTAGTTGTAGACATCCTGTTTCTTTGCTGCATTGAAACTAACTTTTACAGCGCAATCATAAAACAATTTAATTTCAACTATTTTCTTGGAAGTTTTGCAAGTTAACTCTGTATGTTGTAGTTTCTATTGTTAAAACACATACATTTCAACAGGTATGTAGTTTATATACATTTCTGCTCTTTTTCCAGTAGGGTACACTGTGGACATATCCTTGAAGCTCAGTACTTTACAAACCCTGTTCAACACACACTTCTGTACCTGTAGTTTAATGTACACATACATTATAGTTCTAATACATTTGTAAGACAAGCATATAAATCATGTTGATATTCACAAATGACATATAATTATTTACAGAATTCCAGGTAGCTTTGCTGGCAGTATCTCCTTCTGTCACACTACTGTATAAATCATATTAATATTCACAAATCACATGTAATTATTTACAAAATTCCAGATAGCTGGGGTGGTAGTATCTGCTTCTGTTACATTTCTATAAAAATCATGTTAATATTCACAAATGACAGAATTAGTTACAAAATTCCAGTTAGCTGTGCTGGCAGTATTTCCCTTTGTCGCAATTGGCATGGGTTGTTTGGTGATGAAATGATTGTTCCTACTGTTTTGTTTTTGTAATTATAGCTTTGCAGGACTAAGGTGTATTTGGCTGAAGTGAGATTGCCTGCACATTCTGAGTTTTGACTACTGTTTATTTGGAAATTATACAATGACTGCTCATTACTATTCAAAAATGAGCATGGTGATTGGACAGCCCAGCCTGCCTGCCTGCATATTGTAAATCAAGCATGTAACAATAAAAAGAAGTATGGCCACTGAGGTACCACTGAATGGCTAGACTTTCTGTTGGTATATGCTGAGGGACAGAGCAAAATATGAGAGAAATCTGGTATGTTCTGCAAACCTAAGCAATCAGAAATGTGCATAGTTTTCCTTCCACTTCTGGACTATCCCTCAGAAAATCTTGTCAGTTAAACGAAAAATACAGAAAACAGCAATGGAGATTCTCATTTCTGTGTTTTCTCCTGCACTGTACTGATGTACTGTGCAAGCATGGGACTGTAAGTCCCATACATCTGCACAGTACATCAGTAAACAAGGAAAAACAAAGAAGAGCACTGCAGTGCTGTTATACAAAGGTATTGTTTAAGAAAGGTAAGCAATTTCTTTCTTTAATAATGTCTTTATATAGCACTAATCCACTCCAGGACATGAATATATCAGGATTTACCCACGGTTGGCTGTTTTTGATCAGTCAGGCTTTGTTCTCATGGTCAAACTACACCAACCGTGGGTAAATCCTGATATACCCTCACCCACTTGTGGATTATTGCTTAAAAATACACTAACATAACCAGTGTATTTTTTTTTTTAACCTGACAGGGTCAAACCAGATACTGTGTAGGCAGTGGGTTGGATACTATTTGTGAATGAAATGACTGGCCCTTTCATTTGCTGTTGTAATTCAAGCTTTGCAAGATCAGTGTTCTTTTGGGTAAGGCAAGCTGAAGTACAAGCTGTGACTACTGTTTTTGTGCGACAAAAATAATGTTATTGTTAGTAGTAGTAGTAATTTAATCCTGACAGTCAGTCACCACAGATACTTTAAGTAGGCAGTTGGTATGGTGGCTGACTGTGTATAAAATTATTGGCCTTGCTGTTTTGTTGATGTTCATCGTGCATACAGCTGCAGTCATAACAGATGGGTTCTCCTGCCGTCAGGCGGGTCCTCGGACGGCCGAATTCCAAAGTCTAGGTCCAGCGTCGGTTGTCGTCGCTTCTTCCCTGACGTCAGTGCGACAGGGGTATAAAAGAACCAGCCGACGCCATTTTCTTCAGTCTTTCTTGCCGCGCGGTGCCCGAAGCAGAAGCAGTTCGCAAGTGCCGGTCGGCCAGCTCCTGAGATTACGAAAATTTGGAAACCGAAGTCTTCTTAAAAGCTAAGTACCCCGTTGGGGAAACTGTGTTTAGTTTTTCTAGTATTATAGCAAAACTTGTTCAACCACCTTATAAGCCCTGAAATGAGCTTCATCTCAAATAGTCTCCACTTTTGTAAATCCCTTACTTTTTAAGCCATTCTAATAACTACTGTGACTATTGTTCCATATCTTACTTGATTTCATTGTGACCACATTTCTGATCTTCAGTTTACAATTATCCCAGTTTTTTTGCAGGCTTCACTACAGAGGTTCAAATCTAATAACATTTCAGTTAAAGTTTAATATACAGAATCATAAAACAGCTTCATCTTTGGAAGAAATACTGGGAATACCAGTGTTTATCACAACAGACTTTCACTTGCTTACAAAACTTAATTTGTATAGTTGCATGGTCTGACACTGGATGTGTGTCCATGTTTGCACCATGTTACATTATTCTTTTGCTACATCTGTTTAGTCTTGTCAAGAACCATGTTTTGGGGGAGGCAGAGCCTGAATGGCTAACTGAAAGCAGCAGTATTTTAGAGCTCCATATAACTAGTTAAATAAGACAGGAAAAAATGTTCTTTTTTTTCTTCAAAGTATAAAATCTTATAGGTAAAGGTCTAATTTACATAATTAGAAACTTTGGTGAAATTTTACAAATAATTTCCTGTCAAAAAGCTTGGAGATGTATTCACTTGTTAAAATGAGCAACTCAAAGAATTCTCACCAGGATGCTGCCCTAAAGAAGGAACTACAACAGATGGTATCTACCCTGCAGGAGTTGTCTTTGAAGATGGATGATTTTAAAGAGAACCTAGAAAATCTTAAAACAAGCAGTCAAAAACAGGCCGACACCCTCAAGGAAATGCTACAACACCAGACAAGGATAACAGGAATAGACGTTTCTCTAAATGACTTAGAAAGCAGACTTAAGGAAGAGGAAAACAGAAAGAACTGCTTCTTAAACAAAACACTTGGTTGGTTAATAAAGTAGATGACTTGGAAAATAGGGAGAGGAGAAATAACATCAAGATTTTCGGATTACCTGAAAACACAGAAGGTGAGAATATTATTTCCTTTTTATCAAGCTGGATCCCTGACTTTTTAAATTTAAAAGAAGGACTTTCCTTTGGTATTGAGGGGGCACACAGAGCTCTTGGGAAACCTGCCACTAACTCAAACTCTCCTCCTAGGTCAATAATTATCAAATTTCTTTCATGCTTGGACAAGGAACTGATTTTAAGATCTGCTTGGAGGAAGGCACCTCTAAAATATAAACAGAGCCTGATAAGATTTGATAACGACTATTCATCTAGAATAATGGAACAAAGGAAAAATGTGTGGCCTATGATAAAGTTTCTGAAACAAAATAACATCAAGGCACAACTTGCATATCCAGCTAAGAATACTGTATGCCAACGAGATGAGGACTTTTATTGACTTAGAGGAAGCCTCTTCATTTATTAAAACTAATAATGTGATTACTTTACCAGAAGATATGGGTTGGATGTCACCTTCTCTTACGAGAACAAAAGAAACAAATGTCTGGACAGATGTCAAAAGAAGAAGCAAAAGACTGATACTGTTACAGCCAAATCTCTCAAAGCATCTACTATGATATGAATTGTTTTAACATTAATTTAAAGGTCCAGTTTTACTGCTTGGAATTTTAAACAAAGGTAACTTAACTACTGGAATCTTTATCTATATTTTTTGAAAATAGATGACACATGAGAGTTTTCACATTACCTCGGGTATGTAAAACAGGGTACTTTTCTTTCACAGAAGGAGGGTTGTATAGCACATAAAATATTTATACTGTAAATCAGCATACATAGTATTTGTGTATTTTCTCTTTTCTTTCTCTCCTCTTTTCTCATTATTATTTTAACTGCATCCTGTCTCCCTTTTTAAATTCTCTCCTATTTACTATACTAATATAGTCTGTATATATATTTAATAACTCACTATCTATACATAGATAAATAATAGTCTAAAATAATATAGTTTTATGGTAGACTAATTGGAATAGTGAACTTAATTGTTATTACAGTATTTATTAGATTAATGATAGTCACTGTTAATGCTTATTGGTGCTGCGGTAGCGTTGTCGCCTCACAGTAAGATGTTGTCCTGTTCGATTCTCAGCTAAAGCTTCTTCTGTGTGGGAGACATGCGTGAGTGGGCGTACCTTCGTTGAAGGTTGTACGTCAGGGCTGGCAACTCGGTACGTAAAAATCTACTGCCAATCATTAGCGGACCAGAGTTTCGCTGTGGTGACCCCTAACCAGGAAAAAGCCGAAAGATACAACAACTGTTAATGCTTATTGGGATTGGGAACATGTTCGTGATTAACTCTGAAATGTTCCATTCATGTACATATGTCCTTTGAATTATTTCCTTTTAGTATTCACAAATATATATATCAAAAAGGAGGGAAAATGTACTGTTGGTTAAGAGAAGTTAAGCTTTCTTCACATTCTGTTTGTGTTACCATAGCAACAGTAAACAATTGCTGCAGTTTCTAAGGACACTATGAACCTGCAAAGTGCATTTAGCCTCACAGATAACAAATAAGAAAAAGTAATGTTTAGTTATTAAAAGGAAAAACAACCTAAGCAAAGTAAAATAAATACATAATAGGACTATTTGTAATATTTTATGATTTATCCTCATAGGATTACATATTCCTGGAAACACAACTGAAATGTTACCAAACTACATGCGCACTTAAATGTCGCTGCTTAATTAAAAAGTATTACTTATTAGCGGACCGGAGTTCCGCTGTGGCGACCCCTAACCGGGAAAAGCCGAAAGACACAAACAAACTCAGTTTAACATGCTGATTTCACAAGCTGTCTGCACTGTAAAAGTTACATTTTATATGTGACTTGAAATTGTCAGTCTCTAGTGCACATGAAAAGATACATATTCCTTTTTGCAACGTTATCTTTGCAGTTACCTCACACTCTATACAAACTCACTTGGTAACTGATAGCTATTAATTTAAAATATCAGTTTAAATATTAAATGTGCCCTTGAAATGCTATAGACATTTTGACAAAATATAATCTGAACTGTAAAATGAATGACTTGAAAGAAGTGAAGTAATGCATAGATTTCAAAGACAGTTCTTGACACTACAGTAAAAGTAAAAGTATATATTCACAAAGAAGTATTGAAATGTTTTAGTCTTCCAGTTAAAATAGCTTACTGTCAACATTATGCGATATCAGAAAGTTTGAAAAGCTAGGAAATTGCTATTCTTTGTCTTTATAATGATTATTAGACAGATGTTAGACTCTGCTTTGTTTAATGAATTGTGGCATATGTTTATGAGGAAAAGTAGACTCAGTTACTCACATTGGACTACACATTCCTGGAAACTCAACTGAAATGTCCCCAAATTACTTGTGAATTTAAATGAAACTGCCTGATTAATGAGCATAATTTACTTTAACAGCCTGAATCCATAAGCTATCTGCTCTATATATGCTACATTATATATGTCACTTGCATATGACAGTCTCTAGAGCACACGAAAAAATACGTATTATTTTTGCAACATGCTATATTTGCACTAACCATACATTCTAAACTAACTCAATTGGCAACTAAGTTATTTATTTGAAACATCAGTCTAAATATTAATTGTGCCCTTGAAATATTGTTGCCGTTTTGACAAAACAAAACCTGAAGTGAAAAAGGAATGATTTGAAGAAGTGAAGTATTATACAGATTTCAAAGTCAGCTATTGACACTACAAGTAGAAATGTATACATGCAAGGAAAAATTTAAATGCTTTATACTTTTAGTTAAAATAGCTTATTGTTAACTTTTTGCTTTATCAGAAAATTTAAAGAGCTAAGAAATAATTTCTAATTTGTCTTTATAATGTTTACTAAAGTGATGTTAGTCACTGACTTGTTTAATGGATTGCGAGTCATGTACAAGACAGACTACTGAATGTTATTTCTGTTTACCTATGTTTGCTGAATTTTTTATTAGTACTGATTTAAAACGAAGCCGCGGTGGTGCAGATGTAGTGTTGCCTCACAGCAAGAGATCTCCCATACGATTCTCAGCTGGAGCGCCTTCTGTGTGGAGTGTGCATGTCCTCCCTGCGGTCGAGTGGCATTCAAAAGACATGTGTGAATGGGTGTGTCTTCGTTGAAGGTTGGGCATCGGGCTGGCACCTCAGCACCATAAAAATTGTCTGCCAATCATTAGCGGACTGGAGTTCCGCTGTGGCGACCCCTAACCGGGAAAAGCCGAAAGAAAAACAAGTACTGATTTAAAACAAGGGAAAGAAAGGGAAGGGAAATCTCTGTTTTTGGTCAAGGGAGGAGAGGCATAAGAGTATTCTAACTGCCCCGAGAACTCTCTAAGATGCTCTAAATACTATTTGACTAATACTTACCTAAGGTAAGTCTTGATTACCATATAGGCACTTTCACATTCATTCTAGACCTGATGTATTACCCATTCTGGAAGCAGGAGGTGCCCTTTGCAGTATGGGAATTGTCAGGGTGATCATAGTTCATTCTTAGACTCTGCTTTGTAAATCTATAAATATGTAAAAGCACTGCACACTAGAATGTAGGGTACCTCTACTCAGAGTCAGGATACCACTGATAAGCCATGTCTTTTCATAAGTATAAGTTGAAGTTGGTGAGCTGAAGAGTAGGAAAGTAAAGGAAGACAGTACACCTACAGTAAATTCGTATTTCTTTGGTAATCACTCATTGTCTCCTGCAGAGTCCTTTTAGTCAAATTATTTTATTAATAATGTATTTGTTGTTGGCTTATTTAGTGTATGCTCCTCTGTTGCATTTAATTTATCCAAAATGACATATCTGACAATTTTGGGATTTCTTAAGGGTAACTAAATATTAGATATTTTCTAAGTCAACATAATAATTGTTTATACTACTAACATTCCATCCTGATATATAAAATACTATAGAACAATAATAGAATAATATAGAATTTCATATCTCTTTTAAGAAAATTCTCCATATAATAATTTAACATATAGTGCTCAGTTGATATTGTTGGTTAAAGGTATGAGTGATAATCCAATAGATCTATCTTTATCAGTTGGATTAGGAATTACTTTCATTCCATGTTTAATGGGAAGTTCATATTTACTTATATTTGATACTTTAGAATTAATGTTTTATAGAAGTACTTTTTTAAAGCCTGACCAGAATTTTACCCTGCTTGTATTTAAAGAAGAAAGAACATTAAATTACACTCCCAAGTTTACACACATAAAAATAACATTCAATGTTATCAGAGAATATGGTATAACTACTGTAATCAAAATTTAAAAAAAAGAAGCGAAAAGTTTCTTCCAACAATAAATTGAAATGGATTTAACATTCTTATCATTAAATACTAATGGCTTAAATAGTACAAATAAAAGATCAAACTTACTAAAATATTTAAATCTAAATAAGGCACAAGTAGCATTTCTCCAGGAAACGCATTTTAAGACTAATGATAGCTTTATTTGGAACCCTAAGGACTTGTACAGTCTTAGCTCAAGCCTCCTATAGAACAAAGACAAAAGGAGTATCAATTCTCTGGACGAAAAACATAATCACTCCAAAAGTTATTTATAAATATGAAGACAAAG
Source organism: Protopterus annectens (assembly GCF_019279795.1). Classification (NCBI taxonomy): domain Eukaryota; kingdom Metazoa; phylum Chordata; order Ceratodontiformes; family Protopteridae; genus Protopterus; species Protopterus annectens. The sequence goes on from NC_056727.1 coordinate 548,211,546, forward strand.
AAGGTCTACTAGCATTTGTTATAATTAAATGTAATAACAGAATATGGACCGTAGCTAATCTATATTGGTTCCCAGGAATTGGAGCAGGAACGGTTAAAAAAACACCTAGATTTTATTTCCAACAATTATAAAGGAAACCTTATACTGGGAGAAGACTTTAATTGTACCTTAGAAGATTCTGAAACCACCAAAGACGTCTTTTCGCATAGCAACTATTTCAAAATCCTTAAAAAGATGGATTGATTCATTTCATTTAATAGACACTTTTAAAGTAAAAGATGATAAATCCTTATTATTTTCCCATAAAGACCATAGATTTGGAACACAAACCAGAATAGATAAATTATCCATAGTTCAAGATTTACAAACAAAAATCTTCAACTTCTCAATAGTTCTATGCCCCTTCTCAGATCATGACTCTCTGATAATGAAGCTCCAAATAGAGTTTAAACCTTTAATCCTCGCAACTAGAATTCCATCATATGTCACAAAAATTAAAGAATTCAGACCCTGGATGTTGTCAGAACTGCAATTATTTCTTGAAATTAATAATACAACAGAAATCAGTAGAGTCATGGTTTGGGACTCATTAAAAGCATATTTATTTGGTAAGACCCTTAGCTGGTACAAAAACAAAGTTAGAGAGTGGGAAACTGAATCATTAGACTTGCAAACCAGACTCTTGACAGCAAAATCTAATAAAAATCAGAATTATCCAGAAGTCAAAAAAGAAATAGACTAATTATATAAAAATGTAATGCAATTCTAACACACAAAACTTGTCTAGCCTTGGAAAAATTAAAAATAAACTCATTAACCACCTCCCCCAGATATCTACATAACTTATCTACAAGAATTAAAATACAATCTACAGCAAATAACATTGGTAGTATATATCTTGAAAAGAAAGGGAAAAAGTATCAGATATAGGAGACATCCTTAAAGCATTTTGATTCCATTATATGGAACACTTCAAAAAAGAAAATTTTGATACCAACCAAATAAACTTGGATACAAACCTTATCAATATAAAAAAAATTCCCGAAAACTTAAAACTAGACCTACAAAAACCTATATCCTACAAAAAAAAATTGTTGACAAGATAAAAGAAAGTAAATCTAACAAAGCTCCAGGGGTAGATGGTATAATTTCGGAAATTTACAAACTCTTCCCTTCAACAGTAATCCCCTTTTTCAAAAAACTTTGCTAGAAGTCCAGCCAGAAGCAAAAATACCACCCTCATGGAAATATTCTCCCATAACACCAATTGTAAAAGATAATAAACCATCAGACCTTTGCACCTCATACAGACCTATATCATTACTGAATAATGATTAAAAAATGTTCATGTCAGTCTTAGCTAACAGAATGAAAATCCCACTTTCAAAGACAATTAATAATGATCAAACTGGATTTTATATAACAGGCACACACATGATAATATTAAAAGGATACTTACTCTTATAGATTATGTGAATAAAGAAGATAGAGAAACACTTGTAATCGGATTAGACATAGAAAAGGCCTTTGATTCCCTCAACTGGGAATATCTATTTAAAACTTTAGCATTATTTGAATTTCCTCCTCCCTTCATCTTATTACTAAAAAACATATATATTAATAACTTAGCCTACATTAAATTAGGTCCTTTCACCTCAGAATCTATCCATATAACAAAAGGTACTAAACTCTCCCTCCTTAGTGTCCAACCTTTTATACAACTCTTCATACGCCTTATCCTTAGCCACTTCTCTCTTTGCTTTGCACTTCATCTCCTTATACTCTTGTCTACTTTCTTCATCTCTCTGACATTCCCACTTCTTCTTCGCCAACCTACATCTCTGTATACTCTCCTGTACGTCTTCATTCCACCACCAGGTCTCCTTGTCCTCCTTCCTCTTTCCAGATGTCACACCAGGCACCTTTCTAGCCATCTCTCTTACTAGCTCTGCTGTAGTTACCCAGCTATTCGGTAACTCTTCACTGCCACCCAGTGCCTGTCTTAACTCTTCCCTAAAATATTGATTATACTAAATGTAAATGAAGGTCCCTACCTGAATAAGATAAACATGTATTTGGTATGGACAATACTTGCTATATCTAGGAAATGCGTAACCAGAAGGTGGAATTCAAATACACCCCTGACCTTGGAAGAATTCTACACTTTACTAAAGACAACTGCATAGATGGAAATAAAAATCAAAGAACTACGAATCTATCCCAGGCCCAGTGGTAAGTAATCCTTGGAAGTAAGTTATATCTTTGTTGGACACTCTGCAATAATCAATATTGTATCTCTGATAACTGATCTGTTAATTCTATAATCTGAAGTAGTTAATTTCATTTTATCTGCAACCTGTGGGTATTCAGATCCATATTGGATCCAAGCCGGCAACTTATTTTCTAGCATCTGCTCCGAGCTCCTCCCCCTACCCACAATACGCCACCATCTCCTATCTTCCCTCAGATCTCGTTTGCCATGCCATAGTAAGCATCGTGATCTCCTTTACTCTGAGTTTCAGGGATAAGTAAGTTAAGTTATTTCTGTTTTTGTGTGTAAGTGGTCGTTAGTTTTCCACCCCCCCTTTTAGTGTACGCTGTTCATCGGTTATAGCTTCAAAAAAAAAAAAAGTTTTTTCTTTCTGAAAGTAGTTCTAGGCCCACTTCCCTTCAGTGTGTGCTTGTGTGTTGTGTTCCCTTTAGGGAGTGGCAATTAGTGTTAGACTATGGCTGATCAGCCTAAGACGGTTTTCAAGAAATGCACAGAGTGTGGCCATAAGCTCTCACCGGCTGATGGCCACACTCTGTGTGTAATATGTTTGGAGTGCCCCATTTATCAACCCAGTGTAAAATCTGTACAGGCTTTAACCCGAGGGCCCCCAGGGATAGGAAGACCAAGTTAGTTGCCAAGGGTCTTCTCCCTCCCTCCATGCTGGATTCTGCCACGGTCTCGGTCTCTGGTACTCCCACCCAACTACCCACTCAGACAGGGACTCAAACGCCCGCTTGTTCTGGTGATGGGGAAGATAAAGACAAAAAAAAAAAGAGAAAGAAAAAGCAAGAGAGAGAGAAAAAGAAAAGGACAGAGAAAGGTGCAAGGAGGATAAAGAGAGGAAGAGGGATAGGCCTCGTAAGAGGTCTCCGGATAGGGAACCTTTCCCTACTCCACCATCCAAGACTTTGAGGCCAGCTTCTCCCAGGCTCCGCTCACCTCGTTTCTCACCAGAGCCGATGGAATCTTCTGATCCAAGGCCTTCCTTACCCTTACTGCGCAGACCAGCCAAATCCGAGTCGGTCGCCTCTTCGCGATCAACTCTGAGCCTATCTGACTTGGACATGGACAGGATGATGCGGAGATTCATTCAGACCCAAATACAGATGGGAGTCTTGCCAGGCCCCTCTCCCTCAGGAGGGGAGACTTCCATGCCCATTTTTCCACCCCGTCTCTCCTTCCCCGATCCATGCGTCTGCTTCTGGGTTTTTGGATCCAAGACTCTTTGGAGCTGGGAGCTCGGCGCCGATACTTCCACCAACTTCGACTCTGGCTGTTACCTTGAGTTCCTCAGATCCGGACATTTTGGATCCGAGCGACTCTCGGAGCCGTGGACAGGGAGTTGGACCCGAGGGAATGGATCCATCTTCGGCTCCGACCTTTTCGGATCCGAACAGCTCCCTTGGACCTCAGGCTACCCTCGTTTCAGCTCCGATCCCCGCTTCGAACCCGGTGAGAGCTTCTTCATTGCTGGGTGCTAAGGAGATATGCTCTCCTTCGGCGTTTGAAGTGGTGGAGAGGGTTTTCCTCCCAGGGATTGAGACCTCGGCCTATTTCCTCGGATTCCATCCAGAATCCACTGGATTTGGCAGTGACTCCCTTCATCCTGTCTCAGGGATAGCCCGTGCCAGAGGTACCCCAGGTTATTCCCCTTGAGGAAACCCCCGCGGCTCTCGAGTCCTCTTCAGAGAGCCCCACTGAAGAGGGCCCCCATAAGCACAAGTGCAAAGGAGTCACTTGAACTCCCCTGAGTCCCTCACGACAGACACGAATTTAGATGAAGGAGAAGGTTCCCCCAGGTCACCTCCCGAAGATGTTTCATTTGGAGACATCATGGAGATCCTCTGCCAGAGGGGAGGTTGGTCAGCCTCAAAACCTTCTATGGATGAGTCCGTGTTCCTGGAGGCCTTTGGCACGGGCCCATCTACTTCCTGGGTGTCCCCACCAGCAGACCCCTTGGTGGCCCTTATCACCATGCGGGCATGGAAGTAGCCTGACACTGTAGAGCCCATCCCCAAGTGCCCTGACAAGATTCTTTCCCCTCCCACCAACAGACAACCTTGGTCTAAAGGAGCCCCCGTTGACGCTATGGTGGTCGCAGCAGCCGCCAAGAAGGAACTGGCGCAAGAGAGTTCCTCAGTCCACCCTCCGGACAAGGAGTCCAGGTCGGTGGATAGGCTTGGGAAGCGCGTTTATTCGTCAGCGACCTTTTCCATCCATGCACTGAACTATTTGGCACATGTGATACGGCTGCAGCGAGACCTTGTCTCGGAATTCGCTGAGTCTCCCCCAGAGTCCTTATCACAGCAGGACAAGCTACTGTTCTCTGCGAAAATGTCGACTCTAAAGTCGGTATCAAACAATTCCATGTGTCTCCTTTCCCACGCCGTGGAAGGAGCAGCTAGGGTGGCTCAGACAGGTATAGCCACGAGGCATCACGCTTGGCTCAGATTGTGTCAGTTTGCGGACCCTTTCAAGGTGTCATTTACTAATGCTCCCTATGATAGTTCTTCCCTTTTCAGGAAGACCGTACGTGACACTCTTGTCCAGAGTGGGGAAGACTTTGTCTGCTGTTGGGATCCGCTTCTCTAACCCTCAGCGGTCCTTTTCTAGGAACCAAAGAGGGCAAAAAAAAGATTTGGTTCTGGAAATCTCAGTTTTCCCGGGAGTTTCAGGACAACTCTTCCCCCAGAGGCAAAGGGGGACAGAATCGACGCTGACCCAGAGGTAGAGGGGGTCCTAGGAATTTCGGGTCTGGGGAACCTTTTTCCTGACAGGCCCACTCAGCAGCCCTGAGGGGTTGCCTGACTGTCCTACTCTAGAGGCAGTCGGGAGGGGAGATTGTCATTGCACCCAGCGGCATTGGAGTCCATAACTGCAGATCATTGGGTGCTACAGATAATATCCAGAGGCTACACTATCCCATTTGTTGCCCCGCCAAGTGCTACAAGACACCTCCCGGATATCGCACCCACTCGCAGCAAGGCCGCAGTTCTAGAGGTTTCAGAGTTGCTTCACAAACGCGCCATCGAACCGGTCCCCCCCGACCAGTCCAGATTAGGCGTTTACACCAGATTCTTTTTAGTGCCAAAAAGGACGGGGCCCTCAGACCCATTTTGGACCTGTCAGCCTTGAGCCTGTCTGTCGCCAAACAAAAGTTCCGGATGGTCACACTACAGTCCATTCTACCTTATCTCCAAGAGTGTGACCTGATGTGCTCGTTAGACCTCCAGGATGCTTACTACCATATCAAGGTCCACAGAAGCTCCAGGGGGTTTCTTCGCTTCTGGCTGGGAGCCAGTCACTTCCAGTTCAGAGCTCTACCCTTTGGCCTCACCACAACCCCCAGGGTGTTCACCAAGGTGTAATGGTAGTAGTAGCAGCTCACCTGAGGCTTCAGGGAATTCAGGTATTTCCTTACCTGGACGACTGGCTCTTCACTGCATCCACCAAGTGTTTTCTCTGTCTTGCCCGAGACTACTTTCTTCTCTTGGCAGATCGACTGGGGTTTAGAGTCAATGTTCACAAATCCCTTTTGCAACCAGTACAAGTTCTGGACTTCATTGGGGCATGGCTAGACACTTTGCAGCTAAAAGTCTTCTTAACATCAGGCAGGTACCACATTGCTCTAATCGTGAACCTCAAATTTCCAAAGGCAAGCAATGTTCTCCAGGCCCTGGGCTCCATGGCTGCCTCAATCTCTATTCTCCTTGTGCATGCCTTCATATGCGGGTCCACCAATGGACTCTAGCTGTCGAATGGTCTTGGCTAGACCTGCCCATGTATTTTCCGATAAGGATCAGTCACACCTGCAGGACGTCTCTCTTTTGGTGGCTCCATTCACCGGATGTTGCAGCAGGACACCTTTTTGTGTCATCTGCAGCCCAAGCCACAGTGACCACGGATGCTTCCCAACTCGGGTGGGGGGACACTGTTCGGGAAGGACAGTCCAAGGCATGTGGTCCCAGACAGAGACCAAGTTGCACATAAATGTTCTAGAGATGAGGGCAGTGCTTTTAGTGTTGAAGGGATGATTGCAATTCAGTCCGACAACATGTCGGTTATCTGGTATATCAACAAGCAGGGGGGAACCAGATCTTATCCTCTGTGTCATGAGGCCATGAGAGTGTGGGAATGGGTGATTTCCACCGGTCGGTTTCTGATTGCAACGCACATCCCGGGACGCTTCAACATTTTAGCGGACAGATTGAGTCAGGCTATTCTGATGCCGTATGAGTGGTCTCTAAAACAGTCAGTAGCGGAGGAGATATTCCTTGCATGGGGACAGCCTTGCTGCGATCTCTTCGCATCTCCTTCCAACACGAAGTGCATCGAGTTCTTCACTCTGATTCCCTCACCAGGGGATGCCTCCAGGGACGCTGTAGTCCATGTTTGACCCCCCGGGCTACTGTATGCCTTACCCACCGTTACCACTCATTCAGAAGTTTTTTCAGAAAGCTTGCCAACTGGGGTGCAAAGTGATCCTCATTGCCCCATTCTGGCCTTGTCAAGTTTGGTTCCCCTTCCTTTGATCTCATCTTCTAACGCCTCCGTGGATTCTGGATCCCTGCCCAGATCTAATCTCTCATCCTTCGGGTGCCTACCCTCCCAATCTGGACAGTCTCAAGCTGACAGCTTGGCTGCTCCAGCTCCCTTGATTGCCAGGACTCCCAGTCTTTCATCCCCTGTAAAATCTATACTAGTTGCTTCTCTTAAAGATTCCACTAGGAAGGTCTATCTCAGTAAATGGAGACGCTTCTCTATCTGGGCCTGTCAGAGAAACCTGGATACTTTTACAGCCCCTGTTCCAGCAGTGTTGGATTTCTTAACTAGCATTTTTCAGCAAGGAGCTAGTTCCTCCCTGGTGAAATTACAGTTGGCAGCCATTTCTAATTTTCATACAGGTGAAAATAAGATTTCAAGTGGCCTCTTCTAGGTTATGTAAAGCCTTTCTAAAAGGCACCTTTCTTCTGGGTCCCCCCATCAAGGATTCGGTTCCTCCTTGGGACATTACTTTGGTTCTCCAGTCATTAGTTAACTCCTAGTTTTGAACCTGCTGCATCAGTGGATTTAAAGTTTTTGTCTTGGAAGACAGCCTTCCTAGTGGGTATTACGTCCGCTAAGAGGGTCTCTGAGCTGCAGGCTTTGTCTGCCGTGCCTCCTTATTTGGTCTTCCATAAGGACAGGGTCTCTCTCCGTATAAATCCTTCGTTTTTGCCCAAAGTGGCATCTCAATCAAACATAAACCAAACAATTATTAATCTACCTGTTTTCTTTCCAAATTTTCAGAATAAAGGGGAATATAAACTTCATTTGTTAGATGTTCATAGACAGCTTAGTTTCTGCCTTCATAGAACACAATCCTTCCGTACGTCTGATCAGCTATTTGTCTCATTTTCTAAACCTCGTTTGGGCAAGGCCATTTCCAAGGTTTCTTTGGCCAGATGGCTCACTCTTTGTATTTTACACATTCACAAGGCCAAGGGTTTATCTCCTCCTGGTTTGATTAAAGCTCACTCTACCAGGTCCAAGGCAGCTTCCACTGCTTTTTGGTCTAAGGTTCCTTTGGATGACATTTGCACAGCAGCAACTTGGGCAAATTCTCATACTTTCATCTCCCATTACAAATTAGATCTGATTTCCAGAGGGAGAGCATCCTTTGGCTCTGCGGTGCTCAGGAGTATCGTTCCATGAGGGGCCTCCCAGGATTGATTGAGTAGCTGGGGACTCTGTCCCACAGGTTGCAGATAAAATGAAGTTAACTACTTCAGATAAAGAAGTTAGGTACTCACCATAATGTTCCATCTGAGTAGTTATACTTCATTTTTCTGCAACCTTCCCACCCTCCGTCCCCCTGACCTTTTCATGTGAGTAAACATGTTAGGTTTATTTAGTTGAGTTGCTTATGTGTTTAGTTGCAGCAAACTCGATCTGAGGGAAGATAGGAGATGGTGGTGTATTGTGGGTAGGGGGAGGAATAGGAGCTTGGAGCAGATGCTAGAAAATCAGTTGCCGGCTCGGATCCGATATGGATCCGAATACCCACAGGTTGCAGAAAAATGAAGTATAACTACTCAGATGGAACGTTATGGTGAGTACATAACTTCTTTTTTAATAACCTACAATGTATATAACTGAAAGTTAGGCTATTGTAAATATTGTATATAGTTTAAAATGATATTTAAACATATTCTGTAAATGTCATTTTAATTTGAAAATAAAAAAATATTTGAGAAAAAAAGAACCTTGTTTTGCTGAAAAACATGTATACTTCATTATGCCTTATTTTCATTACAGGCCAAATGCCTGTTTACATTTCTACCCGTATCTGATATTCTGTGATATCCTGGCCCTTCAGGGACCTCTTCCTTATTTCCTATATTGTTCTAGTTTTGAGGTATTACCATGTATCCTTGATAAATGGCTATAATGTTTCCGATAACATTCTTTACATTTTGTCTCTCTGATTTTAGTAGAATATGTAGTGCAAACAGTGTTATTGTTACACCCTTCCAGTCCTTTGTTCTTCAATTTTGTTTCTGTACTCTATTTAATAGTAAAGCATTTATGTCCTTCTGTTCCAGCATAGAAACCCTCCTTCCCAGTTTTATTTACAAAACGTTCATGTTCTCTATAATGTAGATGCATTTTCTGTAACATTATGTCCTCCTTTAGATTACTGTTATATTCCAAACTCCTGAGTTATCTCGCCAGATAATCTGGATGTCCAGCTGGGGTACTAAAGCCAAAACCTTCCATAGAGCCATATGTCCTATGTATGACCTAAGGCATAAGTGTGCATTAAACCTCAGTCTGAATGCATGTCCTGCAGCCATCAGTCTGTTCTACTCATGGTCTTTGGAATGATTAGCCTTGTGGTGAGTAGTTTCCCTACAAGGATCTCCACCCTACTGCCTCTTCTGTTTAAGCACAGAGCATGATTACAAAAATTATATCTTCATAGCTAAAACCTTATAGACAAGGGAGCCTGCAGGATTTTTTGCAGGGGGGTGCAAACCCAAGCCCCACCCATGCAGCCCCACCCCCTCTGCTGCCCCCGCCCACTCAGCCCCACCACCTGCCCACACAGCCATTCCAGTGTCCCGTTACTTGGCTATTTCTCCCCATTTGTCATAGACACTGTTCAAATCTTTCAGTGTGCATACTGTTTTATGCTTTACTTCTACAATGATTACAGATATCTGGATTTCATGTACAACTTTTATTTCAAATTTTATAGCACAAACACTGATAGACATAGCATTAAAACTTCTCTACCTTTGAAACCCACATTCACTGAAACAGCATCGAAACCCACATTCAACGAACATGCATCTGGCCAGTGGCAGGATAAGTTTACCTTTGGCCTGTTTCCAAATCATAGGGTCCTTGCACACATTTTTAGAACCATGCAAAAGTTCTTTTTGATTCACCTTCCTGACTGTATTAATTATACTACATAATAATTGAATTATATCCCTTGTATAATACAGCACCACTTGTTAGTGTGTGTTAAATTTATAGTTCTGAGCATTTTTCCTTTAAGCAATGAAACAAATCATATGAACCAATAATGACAACCTGCTCAATTCAGAACATTTCAACCATAAAGGTCACACAATCCACCAATATCAATCAATATGCAGAATCTCTGCAGAAGTAAAGTCATCTGAATAATTCCACAGTAAAGAGATCTGAAACCAATGAAGAGGTTGTTGCTAGAAAAAACTTTATATTTCAGTGTTTCATTTACAAATTCAATGCCTGTTGCCCTTGAAGAATAAACTGCCTAGGTTACATTAAAAGAAATGGTAAGCTGGTATATTGCAATAGGGAATGGGTGGCAAGCTGAAACACAGGTTCATAGTTATTAGGTGTCTCATCCAAAGGAGGACATACTAAGGACACTGCAGTACTATACCCCCTTAAAGTACAAATGTACATGCTGTAGGACTAGAACCTACAGCCCTTTGCATCAAGATGCAAGTATGCTACCTGCTGTGTTAACACTGCTTTAAAATTCTATACCACAATAATGATACCATTTGCTAAACAAAACAGTTGTACATTTAAGCAGACTCAGCATGAGCAGCAGTAACCTTTGCTTCCCTTGAAGCCACAATTCCTTGAAAATGCACTTGACGATAAATTCCACCTGCTAGATCTAACTAGGGCATTTCTCTCTCTCTCTGACAGACACACACACACACACACACACACACACACACACACACACACACACACACTTAGAAATTTGCTAGAATAGCAGGATTTGTGTTAGAATATATTTTCTGAAGGATATCAAGTCTGAAACTCAAATGCATGTCATTTATTTAGTAACTTTAATGCTTGGCTCATCCCAGTGATTTGTCAAAAACAGAATGTTTATGAGGAACAGACCAAAAATATAATGCAAAAAAAAAAAAAAACACTTTATTCAGTTGCTTATACACTATTTGTTTTTCCTCCTCCTACTCTATTACTTCATCTTTTTTCTTCTGCTACTTGCTGCTACATGTTCTCTAAAGTGTTCAATTGCATCTTTTCTGTTGCATTTATTACTGCGTGTTTATAGCCTGTTGAAATTGTAAGTGTTATTCTAAGCCTCTTAGTTTTGGTTTAAGCACTTGGGCTTTAGGCCTACCCCTTAGATCTCCCTGGCCTATCTCCCTCAGATTCTGAGAAATATGGATGGACAATTTCCTATGGTTTCTCCCGCTAGCCTGGTTGGTATGGGCATCTTGAGAGAGTGTAGCAACTGCCTCATGTATATGGACAACCATCTACTGCTACCACCCAAGGACACAATTTGTGAGAGATGTAATTACATTAAGAACCTAGAGTGTATGTTCTCTCCCTCACATGCCAGTGTATCTGGCACTGAAAAGGTTGTCAGTACAATCAGCACACCTCAAACACCACCCACAACTACACAACACACACCAACTTATGCAAATGACAAGGTTCTCAACATAAACATACCCAAACAAAGGAGATGGAGGCAAAAACACACCAGCTCCACAACCCTCCACACCAAATACCATGCATGTTCCACACACCTGTGTCTCGCAACCACTAAGGCCTAACCATAAAACCAACATATTAGTCATTTGAGACTCCATTGTGAGGCACAAAGATGTGCCTCTCACTAGGCTGGATAAGGAGAAAGTCACGGTTAGTTGTTTGTCAGGTGTCAGAATCTGCCACATCACACATGCACTCATGTCTCTCAACAACAAGTACTGTTATGACTATATCATAGTCCTTGTTGGCGTGAACGACTTGAGATGTACCATCCTAGACTATTTGAAGAGAGAGACATGACTGAGCTCGCTGAATATGTGTCCCAGGCAGGTATGACCCTAGCCTTAAGCAGCATTCTACCGTCACCCAGAATGATGCCTCGATACAAACAGAAAATAATTGATTTTAACAATTGGCTTAGTTTCTGGTGTCATTTCAGGGGGATCCAGTACCTGTTAGCCTGGGAATATATGATCAACAGACCACAGTGCTTTGCTAGAGATGGCCTGCATCTGTTCCACTTGGGCTTCAGGCTTCTGGCAAAGGCCCTTGTCTCCCCTATAGTGCTTTTTAGGCAAAGTCATGAGGTTGATGCTACCAACATAAAACATTTCAACAAAATGCAAATTAAAGGTCATGCTGCTAAGCGCTAGGAGTCTAAACATGAAACTGCACTTATTGCAAGCATTCTTAACCCTGGAAGATGCTGACATCTGTGCAGTCACAGAAACCTGATTCAAAGCTGCGAAGAGCAACCCAGCCTTACCTGGTTTCTCAACCTATCACACATTCAGACCCCAAACTGTGGGCAGCAAAGCCAAAGGAAGTGGACTTTATATATATATATATATATATATATATATATATATTTTTTTTTTTTTTTTTATTTATTTAAGTATGACACACAGGAGACACTCCAGGTGCAGTTAACCATTGACAAGACCCCTATTCAAATCATAGCTAGCTACAAGCCCCCAAATTTGACTCAAGATGCCCACTCCACCTGTCTACACCTCTTCAAATCTATCATGATTCAACCTTTTACCCTGATTTTGGGTGACTTTAACTACCCAACCATAGATTGGAAAAAATTACTCATGCCAGAACACAAATGCCCAGAGATTCCTCGATTTTATCAGTGCAAATGCTTTGGAACAGCTAGTCAATACCCCAACAAGAGGTGATAATATCTTGGACTTGGTATTAACCAACATGAGTAACCTCTGCAGCACCCCCTACAGTATCATCCTCCCTGGCAAGATCCAACCATAAAGCAGTCACTTTCGAAGTCACCATCTCCCCTGACCCCCTCTAGCTAGGGTCAAACAAAACTTCTCCAAAGCTGATTACAATCTCCTGAGGAATGATATAAACAGTTTCACAGCCTCCTTCCCCTCTGTAGGAACTGGCACCAATATCCAAATCTATACCAAAGTACTATAGGAGCATTTGTATAGACGCATGGAATCAGGAATACCCAACAGGATAAAATAATCCTCCGCAAGGAAGAGTAAACCTGTCTGGTGGACATCTGCAATAAAGTATATAACAGAAGGAAAAAAATGCAGTCTAGGACCAAGAAGGAGCAGGTGCCCAATTGGAAGCAATCTCTCCTTAGCCTGAACAAGCAAATAAGAGCACTAGTGAAATCCTGTAAAGCCAACTTTGACTCCAAATTGACCACATCTACTAGAGACAATCATAAGGCCTTCTTCACATATGTCCGCAATCTCAAAGGAAGCACCTAGATCTGTTCATAACTGGTGGTCAAGGACACCACATACACAAATGCTGTAGATATAGCCAACCTACTGGCTGACAGATTCAGCAAAAACTTCACCCCTCTGTCCCACCATCAGTAAATCAGGACATCCTCAGTACCTGCCCCCTCCCCTTTTCTCTAGGGGAACAGTCCTCACTGCCCTCTCAAAGGCAAAAAATACAGCCTCCATGGGACCTGAAAACATCCCCAGCTGCATCCTACATAAACTCAGGCATGAACCTGCAGCACCATTAGGCACCCTATTCAACCAAAGCCTGAGTACTGGCTTTGTCCCAGCTGAGTGGAGGACTGCCACTGTCATCCCTTTACACAAAGGTGGAGTGTCCACTGATCCGGGAAATTGTAGCCCCAACAGCCTAACTAGCCTGAGCTGCAAGACCATGGAATGGATTATCATGGACGTCATTAACAGGGATATTGCCAACCTCCAAACACTCTACCCCACACAGTTTGGCATTGTCAAGGGTAGGTCATGTCTGTTAAATCTGGTTGACTTTGAGACAGTCACCAAAGCATTGGACAAGAGGAAGATGGTGCACACCACTTATCTTGACCTGGCCTAAGCCTTTGACACTATTCCCCACTCGAGCATAGGGGAAGCCACCTCAAGCAGTAGACCCAAAATGAGCAGCATACCCCAGGGGATTGGTCTTGGGGCCTCTGTTATTTGGGATATACTTCTCTGAGATGCAGGCCAAAACCAGTGGGCTGTGGCTGAACAAGTTTGCTGATGACTGCAAGCTGGGAGCGGTTATCAATTCCCCAAGTGATGTGGACGTCCTCCAAGAGGGTCTCACCCAAACAAATGACTGGTGCCAGAAACATGGCCTCAGGCTGAATGTCAAAAAATGCATCATCATCCCCTTTGGGGAAAGTGATGTCACCACATATTATCACATTAATAACAACGTCCTAAGCATGCAATCAGTCGTGAGGGATTTGGGCACCCAGGTTGATAGCAACCTGACTTTTGACCACCATGTTGCTTCCGTTGTATGGAAAGCTTTTTACATGGCCCACCTCATAAGTAAGGGTATCTCATCCAGGGACAAGGAGGTCATAACATCCCTGTATTATTTTCTTATAAGGCCAATTACTGAGTACAATGCCCCCTTTGGCATGTACTTTACAAAGCACATGCAGCAGCTGGAGAGACCACACAGAGGTTCCTCAACAGGAGAATCCAGGGCCTCAACACAGACAGGCTAAAAGCCCTGTCCCTCTACTCAGTTTCATACAGACTCCTCAGATGTGACCCCTGTCTGGCATACAAAGCAGTCTCAGACCCTGTCTTGATGGGACTGCTGCATATCCGCAAGTCAAACTCCACCCGAGTAACACGCATGCGTGATCTCAACCTGGTCTGTGACATCAATAGGACTTGTTGGTGGGACAGATTTGTATCCCAGAGACTTCCCCATCTGTGGAATAGACACCCTCTCCACGTCAAGCAGAGTACCTCATTATCCCTTTATAAGTGCAACCTGGATAATTAGATGGGAAACAGAAAATGCATCCTTGGGATTTTACCTGTGTCTCTGCTGGACCGGGGCTTTGGGTGCTGACTTGTCTAAACGTGGGCTAAACTCTTGCCTGGGCTCATAAGGGCCTCAGGGCCAATAGCCTAGTAACTTCCTATGATCCTATAATGTTATCCACCCAAGTGAGTGATGCCTGGCATACAACTGTGCAAGGATGCTACCCTTTCCCCATCTTGGTGTTTTCCATCCCTAATGTGTCTTTCTACATTCCTTTTAAATTTTCCAGCCTTGACCACTATCACTTGTCCATCCCCTGTACATCCCCTATATGTCTGTGCTTATCTGCTGTCCTCCCTACCTTTTGTTTTTTCCACTGCAAGTGTCTGTATTTCTGTCTAGGTCTGTTTACATTGGTCTACCTGACCCTGCTGTCTGTTCTTCTTTCACTGTTTTATCTGATACACTTATTTCCTATATATGAAAAAGGGCTCTTTCTAAGAATGAATGCATGAATACATGTATACATACATAATTAATGAATCATCCTTCTTTCCCCAATCCCCTTTCATGCCTTATAGTAAGCCTTGTGTCTGTCCCTGCTTTCTGTTCTCCCTTTTATTACTTTTCTTTCTATCCCATTTCTTCTCCATTTATAAAAAATGAGTAATAAGTATTACATATTTGTTATGGAACCCCAACTGGGTATGTATGTGTAATTCTTTATGTTCAGTTGTCTGTCTCTCTGCTTGCCTGCTTATCTATCAATATATATATATATATATATATATATATATATATGTGTGTGTGTGTGTGTGTGTGTGTGTGTGTGTATCTATCTGTCTACCTATCTAATCTCCTAACAACACAACCTGAGAAGTGGTAGTGATGGACAAGTGTATGGTACAGAGAGTAAATATTTTATTCTTATTCTATGCATATTATCAAAGTATTCATCGCTACTCCAAGAGTGTTTAACATGGTACCTATGCCTCACTTAAGCAAACTGCAAAAAATAATACTAGATACATACAGTAAAATAAATACTAAGCAACCTCACCAGAACATTTAAACCCATGTAAATCATTACCTAAGAGACTGAGATCTAAACTATAATCAACTAAACAGAAATTAGCAGTAATGTCAAACTGAGCTTAAAAAGAAAACTAAGCTATCTGAATTAAAGTAATATACATACTTGATTAAACTAACTAGCAAATATTAACAGAAACCTTATGACACCTATTACAAAACTACTTCAAAACTACCCATAATGTTGTATGAACAGCTTAGTAGGTAGCACATATGTGTTTGTTGCAGGAAAAATTAAAAAGCAGTGGATTCAAATTGCAACCAAATAAAAGAATGAATAGAAGAATCATAAAGTAATGTAGGTAGTAACAGAGTCTGGACTATATTTGCAGCACTGTTTCTGTTAGGTAGTGTTTTGAATGTTCAGGTTACATAGCCAATATGGTTCTTGAAGGATAATTTATGATTTATAAATATCCCTTTAAGTTTGGCATGGGCAACTTGTTCAGTTGGTGTGATATTTTGTAAGTTAATTGAGATTTCACCTAAGTGAAATATGAATGGCTTAGATTTATTTGCATTTAATAAAACATTGATTATTTAAGCCAGTGTTGTAGGCTTTGAAGTTTTAGTTGTGTGAAATGTTGCAAATGACCAAAGGAGCCCCTACCTTTGTGGAATCCCTCTCTGCTCCTGAAACAGCTTGCTTGCTCTGATTTTAATGGCAACCCTCTTCCTGGACACAACACAGCATCTCTGCTGGCGCGCCCGTCTAGAATTCAAATTTTACGCGTGAATGCGGAAGATAAAGACGTAAACCATCTGCACATATGGAAAATACGAAAACAGGTCTCAAGGACTTCCATTTGTACGACTGGATGCAAAGGGAGTTCTTAAAGAAGAACGCCCTTAATTTTTTTTTTTTTAATTAGAAGTAAATGAATCTCCTGGCCAGCCGATTCCAGGGGGGTGCAAGTGCACCCCCTTGCACCTTCCTGTGGGTGCCCTTGCTTATAGATGTAGCTTTCTTGCCTCAATGTGCACATGGAAGCTCAGCACCTTGCCCCAGCTAAGATGGTGGACCTTTCCACTCCTGATATCCTGCATGTACCAAAAAAGAAGAAATTTAATAGGCCTTGCCCACTCAGTTGTACTTGGATGTACTTGTTGAGGTCTTGGAACCAAAGATGCATCTAGTGCCTTATCGGATGTCCACTGTTGCTACCCTTACAGTTGTGTAAGAGCTTATTGTAACTGACCCCCCTACATTTGCTTAACTTTTTCAGGGAATGAGGGGGGAAACATTTTCTGCCTTCCCTCCTCTTAGCTGACCTACCACTCTTCATTTCCTCAGATGTCTGCAGATTCCTGGTTTAGAGATAATCTGAGATTTTGTGCTAATATATCAGTTTATTTACCCTTATGTCTTTAAGCTGAAGTCATATGTGGGATTTATGGCTCTTTCAGTGGTTTTGGAAGCCAGATGTCCTGATTATCTGGCAAGATCACTCAACAGTTTTGAATACTACAACAGTGATCAATAGTGACATCTACTGTTATGGTAAATTATTATACAGCCATACTATCTATGCATTACTGTTGTAGATATAAGGCAGTATCTTGTGCCATGTTGCACCACTGCAAACGGCACAATGGTGCAGTTGTAGCATTGTCGCCTCACAGCAAAAGGTTCTTTGGTTCGATTCTCGGCTGGGGTGTCTTCTGTGTGGTGTCTGCATGTCCTCCCTATGGTCATGTGGGTTTCCTCTCACGTTACGAAGACATGCATCTGGAGCATTCTCCCTGGGCCTCTGCTGAAAATTGGCATTGGACTTTCCCAGTTAAAAAATGTTAAATAAATAAATGTTTTCCTGTCAGTCAGCCAAGTAATGCTCCAAGTTAGTAATTCAAATTGTGACATAGTAAAGCTTATATTTTATTTTACTTAATTTGTATATCTCTTTTGCATACTGGAAGTCATAGTCTGTTTCTGTCACTTTCTTTGGTACTTTATATTCTTGTGTGTAATATTAATATTGTCTCAACTGAACCTGCTCTGTTATTATAACAATAAATTCTCTTCCTAGGCAGTAATAAGTAACATATTAACTCTATAGACATTTTTCTTAAGGCAGTAATAAAGCTGTCGCTTTCTATAAAGAGCAGTATAAAGCGT
This sequence comes from Protopterus annectens, assembly GCF_019279795.1. Classification (NCBI taxonomy): domain Eukaryota; kingdom Metazoa; phylum Chordata; order Ceratodontiformes; family Protopteridae; genus Protopterus; species Protopterus annectens. The sequence goes on from NC_056727.1 coordinate 548,229,311, forward strand.
ATTCCATTCAAACACTGAATTACTCACTTGGGCGGGAGAGCAGCTGTATAAAATCACTGATTTGGTATTTCACTTGCCCAGATCATTTTATTTGTAGCTGTCCCTCTATCCTTGTGTTTCTAGATAGCAAAGCTGTCTACATTTTTTCATTTTGTGTATTTATTTCTGCAGGTTGTTTATTCCTGCAGCCAGTGCACATTTTTATCATATCCCCTTCAACTTTCATTAGATATTTCAAAAGCTTTAGCTGTTTTCAAAAGGTCACCCTTAGCTATCTAGACGCAGTGACTGTACCCTTTTGTAGTCAACCACAGTTTGTCTAGAAGGGCAGATTGCATTTCAGAAGGACTGGAGACAAGTCGGTCTGGAGACTGAGGATCTCCTCTTCGGAAGCTTGATAACAAATGTGACTTTAACCAAGGCAACAAGAAAATTAAATTTACTTACTGTTTGTAGTAGCTTTTAAAACATCTTCCAGTTCCAGTGTGCATCTATACATCCTTGATCATACGTATATTTTCTCTGCATTTAAACAGATGTTCTTCGTGTTTCACTGTTGCAGTCATAACTGTAGGGTGCTCCTGCCGACAGGCAGCCCGAGGTCGGCCAGAATCCCAAAGTCTGGGTCCGGCGTCGGCTGTACAAGCTAGTACCCTGACGTCAGTACGCTTTGGTACATAGCCCTCAGCCGACGCCATCTTCTCCAGTCTTTCTTGCCGTGCGGTGGAAAGCAGCTCGCAAGTCGTTGGTTGGCGATTTTCGAACAACGTATTTTGTTGTTGTCGGTCCGAAGTTCTTACTTCTCTTCTCAAAGCTAAGTACCCCGTTGGGGAATCTTTTTCTTGTTCCTCTGATGTCAGAAAAAGTTAATAATTGTATAGCGTGTGGGAAACAAATACCTCATAAAGATTTCCACTCTTACTGTCTACCTTGCTTGGGCCCTGACCACGACGTTTCTTGTTGTCGGTTCTGTGCCAGGTTCAACTCTCGTACTATCAAGCGCAGGTACGATTGGGCTTTAAATTATTTTGGCAGACGCTTTAATTATAGAATGTCGTCGGACACTACCGGAGTTCAAAAGAAGCTCAAAGACAAAGACAGGCCTCCGCGGTCCAAACAGGACTCGTTGCAGCTGGAGCCAGCGTCCGGTTCGGCTGTCGTCAGTGAGGCGCTTTTGCAGCCCCTGTCGTCCGCCACTTCTGAACCGATGGCCGATACGGACTCCCATGGGGAGCCATCAAGGCCCACTATTTTAACTGCTGCAGGACCTTCGGACGTCGCTCCTTCAGATGGGTCCGGAACCGCTGTGCAGGTACCGGCTTCTGAGGGGGTTTTCAGGCCTACTCACATTACTATTTCAAAGGCAAAGACAAAGACTCCTGTTAAGTCTAAAGTTCCTGCTCAAGCTGCTTCTGAATCCACTCCCAAGACACAAAAGCAATTATTAAAGATGGCTGAAGATTTGCTTACAATGATTAGGGGTTCTCACCCCCCTCCTGAGAAAAGGCCTCGACAGGATGTTACTCTGGATTCCTCTGACCAGGCTTCTGTATCTTCTGTTTCTTCCTCAGATCAGGACTACTCCTTTCCTCCTTATGAGGATTCGGATGCTGAGGACTCTTTACCCTCGGCCTCTCCGCCTGAGGATTTCTCTTTTGGGGAACCTTGCATGAGATGAGGGAACATTTTCATTGGGAAGGACAGGAATATTCTGCTTCCAAGAAGAGGCTTAGGGAATTTCTTCTTCTTCCTCAGCATAGGCCTTTAGCTATCCCTCCTGTTTTGGACATTGTAGATGATGCTTTTTCTGAGGCTAATTTGAATCCTGATTCCATGCCTCCTGCTCCTTCTAAGCCTGATAGATTTTATAGGGTTCTTGACTCTCATTTATTTTTATTTAAAAACCCTTCTGGATCCTGAAACTATTTCTCAGGGCTCTAAGGCTGCTAAGGTTGCTACTTCTAAAAATCCTATTCCCTCTGAGAAGGATTCTCGTGCTTTAGACAGGTGGGAAAAAAGGTATATACTTCTGCTACCCTGTCTGTAAGGGCTTTAAATTGCCAGTTTCATATGTTTAAGTATCAGCAATTTCTTTTGTCTGTTTTAAAGCAAAAGCTTGCTTCCCTTCCTGCTTGTGCAGAGGATAAGGAACTTCAGGATGTCTTGCATGCTACTGAACAAGTGAACAAGCATAGTTTACATTGTGGTTTTGATGCTTTGGATGCTTCTTGCAGGGCTGCAGCCTCTGGTACTGTTATCAGGAGACATGCCTGGCTTCGTGAACAAAGTTTACCTGAACAGGTTAAGGCTAAGTTATTAGATGCCCCTGTTCAACATGATGTTCTTTTTGGATCCAAGGCTGAGGAAGTTATTAAAAGATGGAAGAAAAGGCAAAGTCTATGCAGACTGTAAAAGATTTCTTGCAAGTTCAGCCTCCTAGATTTTCCAGGAATTGGCCCTCTAAAAATTGGTCCTTTCCCACGTCTGACAGGCCTCAAAGGGGAAGATATAGGCGCTCCAGAGGTCGTGGTCAAGGTCAGGCCTCTTACAGATCTAGACAATGGACTGCTTCTTCACCTAGAAGGGGAGAAGACAGATCCCAATCTCAAAGAAAGCAAACTCAATGACTCTCTCTCGGTTGGGCTACAGGACCCCTTCACCTGGATGCCCCTCTCGGAGGAAAACTTGTCTCTTTTTTACAGAAATTGGACTCATATTACCCAGGACAGATGGGTATTGGACGTGATTTTAAATGGTTACAAATTCCACTTTCACACTTTGCCAGGGGCTCACGGTTGGCCAGATCTGCCAAAACATCAATGGTCAGAGGCCTTAAGTCAAGTGGATGCTCTTCTGGCCATGAGAGCCATAGAGCCTGTTCTACTCTCGGAGATGGGAAAAGGTTTTTATTCAAGACTGTTTCTGGTTCCCAGAAAACAAAACTCATGGAGACCTATTCTGGACCTTTCTGTGTTAAACACCTTTTTGGAAATTCCAAAATTCAAGATGCTTACTCTGCAGCAACTAATTCCAATGCTCTCTCAGGACGCCTGGATGGTGACATTGGACTTAAAGGAAGCCTATTTACATATTCCCATCAGGCAAGAACGCAGGAAATTCCTCAGGTTCAAGGCAGGTTCGAGGCACTTTCAATTCTCTGTACTGCCCTTTGGTTTATCTACTGCGCCCAGAGTCTTTACCAAGTGCCTGGCACCAGTAGTGGCTTACTGCAGACTTCAGGGGATCCAGATTTACCCCTATTTGGACGACTACCTTATTCAGGCAGACAGCAAAGATCTTCTGCTTCAACATCTGGACTTTGTTCAACGTCTTCTCCTCCTACTGGGATTCTCAGTGAACACAAAAAAGTCACATTTGATCCCTTCTCAACAAATGGTATTCTTGGGAGCCCTCTTAAATACAACCTTACAAAGGGCCTTCCTCACTCCAGAAAAACAAACTCAGCTGGCTTCTACTTTCAGCACCTTAGCAACTCTATCTCAGCTCACTGCAAGGAAATTCCTGCAGGCTCTGGGCTACATGGCTTCCTGCATTCTGTTGATTCCAAATGCAAGGCTTCACATGAGAAAGCTTCAATGGTATCTGAAAAGTGTATGGTCACAGCATTACCACGATCTGGATATTCTGATTCCTCTGATCCCCTGCCTTCAGAGGGAGTTCCTCTGGTGGTCCAGGGTATGCACTTTAAACGACGGAAAGCCTTTTCGTCTTCCTCAACCTACTCAAATCCTAACCACGGACGCCTCGGATTATGCTTGGGGAGCACACTTTCTAGACAATTGCCAGCAGGGAACCTGGACAAAGGACCATCTTCACTGGCACATCAATCTGAAGGAAATGTTGGCAGTTCAAAATGCCCTTCTAGCCTTCAAGAACCTTTTGCAACCAGGGCCTCTGCTAATTGCACAGACAACACCACGGTCATGTGGTACATCAACAAGCAGGGGTTCTCATTCATACCCCTTTGCAGACTAGCTATGGCTTTATGGGACACAGCTCTAAATTTGAATCTACATCTCCAGGCTCAATTCATTCCAGGGAAACAGAATCTCTTAGCAGACAGCCTGAGCAGAAACATTTCAGATCCTCACGAATGGATGCTAGACACCAACTTGTTCAACAGGATTACTGCAGTTTGGGGATGTCCCCAGATAGATCTGTTTGCATCCCATCTCAATCATCAGCTGCCTCGTTTTTGCACCAGGTCCTTCCACAAAACAGCTTGGAGAGTGGATGCCCTGTCCTTCAGCTGGAGAAGCCTTTCAGCATATGCCTTCCCTCCTCTTCCTCTACTACCTCGGTATTACTGAAGATAAAGCAGGACAAGCCCAAGTTCCTCATCTTGATTGCTCCAAATTGGCCTCGACAGTTTTGGTATCCAACTTTAAAGCACCTGTTCTTGGGGCCTCCTTGGATTCTCCCTCTGAACCCTTCGCTTTTGTCCCAGCATCAGGGTCAGTTACTACATTCCAACCTCAAGACCCTTTGCCTGGCAGCTTGGCTCTTCAAAGGAATTTGATTTCCTCTAGTCTTCCCAAACAAGTTTTGGATGTTATTTTGGAAGCTAGACGGCCTAGCACTAGGAAATCCTATGCCTCTAAATGGAAGAGGTTTTGTATTTGGATGCAGGACCGAGGCTCAGATCCTCTGGTACCTGATCTCTCTTCTATTTTGCTTTACCTTTCGGAACTTTTATCTAAAGGACTTTCTTTTTCTTCCATTAAGATTCATGCTTCTGCTATTTCTGCATTTCAGTTCTGATCCTCCTGTTTTTCTCATCCTTTGGTGAAGCAATTCTTGAGAGGGCTAAAATTTGGCCTCCCAGGACCCCTCCTGTCCCTGCCTGGGATCTTAATTATGTTTTAGAAAAACTTACTTTGCCTCCTTTTGAGCCTGCTGCATCTTCAGATATTAAGTTTTTATCTTGGAAGACTGTTCTTTTATTAGCATTGACCTCTGCCAGAAGGGTCTCAGAGTTGCAAGCTCTCATGGCTGTGGAACCATACCTTATTTTCCATCAGGACAGAGTATCCTTGAGGACCAATCCTACATTCATGCCTAAGGTGATTTCGAAAGTGGCTTTAAATCAGACAATTCACCTTCCTACTTTCTTTCCAAATCCTCAAAATAAAGGGCAAAGGATTTTGCATTCATTAGATGTGCACAGACAGTTACGATTTTACCTGGACAAGACTAAAGAGTTCAGAAAGTCTAATCAATTGTTTGTTTCTTTTGCCTCCAGTTCTCTTGGAAAACCTATTTCTAAACAAACTATTTCCAAATGGATTGCTTATGGAATCAGATTTTGTTACACTCATCATGGGAAACAGTTTCCAGGTACCATTAGAAGTCATTCTACTAGAGCAGCTGCCACTTCTACAGCTTTCCTCAGAGGAGTCCCTACCAAGGATATCTTGGAAGCTGCCACTTGGAGTTCTGTGCATACTTTTTCCAAGCACTACAATCTCCCCCTGTTTTCTAAGACCAGGGCAGGCTTTGCCTCTGCTGTCTTGCAGGGTATTCTTGCCTCCCTTCTTCTATCTAAAGCCTCCTCTTTTACACTGCTTTGGGATTCCACCCTACAGTTATGACTGCAACAGTGAAACACGAAGAACATAGTACAGTTGTGTACACCTACCATAAATGTAGATGTTCGAGTGTCTTCACTGTTGCAGTCGGGGTTTCCCTCCCTCCTATCCCCTCTTTTCTCTCCCTTTTCCTTTTTTGTGGTGTATTTGTGTTTCCTTGTTGGATTCATTTTTGTTTTGTTGGGGACTTCTGACATCTAGGGCAAGAAAGGCTGGAGAAGATGGCGTTGGCTGAGGGCTATGTACCAAAGCGTACTGACGTCAGGGTACTAGCTTGTACAGCCGACGCCGGACCCAGACTTTGGGATTCTGGCCGACCTCGGGCTGCCTGCCGGCAGGAGCACCCTACAGTTATGACTGCAACAGTGAAGACACTCGAACATCTACATTTATGGTAGGTGTACACAACTGTACTTTTCCCTTGTTCAGCATTTCCAGTGCATTGTTTTTGTGAATCTTGCATTGTAGCTTACTTTCAGCCAACATAGTCTCATTAACTTTGTATGCATTCCTAGACCCTGGCGTATCATTACCAGAACTAACCATATACAGTATTCGGTTTCCGTCACAAAATATTACTTTCCTTTTTCATTCATAATTCATTTACTTGACTTTTCCCCTTCTCCAGCATTTGTAGAACATTTATTAAAAGCAGCGTAATACAGTTTGTGGGTTTGAAAACAAATGGGACTTTCATCATACAGCATGCAGTATAGATCCCCCATCAGATAGATGACATATTTTATTTTTAAGTAAAATTTGAGATATAATATTTATATTAAATAGTTATTTTCTGTGTTGTACAGTGATTTCAATGGGTTTAAGGTATCATTCATAATGCAGGTCGTAGTTTGTCATATATAAACATTTATTCTTTGTAAGTATTGCCCTTGCTCGATGTTGTCATTGTATTGCTTTTATAGAATCCTCCCACTATCTAGAAAGCTATTTCATGTTTGTTTTATCCGTAATTTTCTTTTCGGAAAACTTAAAGGGACTTGAGTAATCTCTCCCTTTAAATGTTCATAGTTTGCTTTTCTGTATTTGTTGATTGTTTGCTTTTTCCCTCACCATTTTTCTCTGCTTCCAAATCTTCTTTTCTTTTTGCCAATCTGTCTTGTGCCTGTTGTGGATCTGTCTAAGTTTTTAATCCAAGTGAATACGTTTCATTTCTCTGCACAGTCTTAGCTCATTTTATTAATGAAAAGTCATCATTCATATAAACCCTTGATGCTCCAGTGTTTAACATTGTTCTTTTCCTCCACAAAAACATAAAGAATGTCTTCTTTTATCTGATATGTCAGCAGTTTTTACCAGTATAGGATCTGACTGCTTTCTCTGTCTCAAATTAGGAATGTTTTACTGTATGTGTTCTTTCTATTTTAATATCGGAAATAGTAGGTCCAATCCATGTGCTGAGGTATTTCTCCTAAAGTCTTTACAGTTTGTGTCTTTGTGTGACGTAGCCATGAATTCACTCAGCTTCTGTACCATTTATTCAGATTTTAACTGCTTTTCCACCATGTTTTCTTTCATCTCCTTTTTAGCAATTTGCATAGCAGTTATTTCCCAGAATGTCTGATTAAAGGATCTTCTGTTGTCTGCGGTGTTCTGTTATTTGTCTCTGTATATTCCAAAAGGAAACCAGTTATGAAAATCTTGGTGTGCATTTTGTCAGTCTTTCTCTCCATGGGACTTGACTTTTCTCCTTCAGATTCCATTGCCATCTGCTTTCTCCACACTTATGCACCACACTGCTTTCAGCTACTTTTGGAGTTTTCAGATTCCCTCCCTTTTTCACTTCTTTATTAACCTTTTTGGATACTTCAGCTACTGATTTCTATTAACAATTTACAGTAGCTTGCAGGCTGTTTTAACCTTTCTTTGCTAGAGCTCTGTTTACAGCAGCTTAAACTACCAACATCATCCTGAAATCAAATGATTTTATTATTAATATTTGTGTAGAAGTTTCCTGGTGTAAATTGCTTCATATTTTGTAAAACAGTTCTGTATAGTATGCAGTCAGTGGCATTTTAAGTGTGAGGTGGGTGTGTTTTATCGGTGACTGCTGTATATCTTAGCGATATGAAAGGTGGAGTGTAGCCGTGGTGGTGCAGCGGTTAGTGTTGTTGCCTCACAGCAAGAGGTTCTCTGGTTCAATTCTCAACTGGAGCGCTTTCTGTGTGGAGTGTGCATGTCCTCCCAGCGGTCGAGTGACATTTAAAGACATGCAGGTAGTTGCGTGCGTGAATGGGTGTGCCTTCTTTGAAGGCTGGGCGTCAGGTTGGCACCTCGGCACTGTAAAAATCCATTGCCAATCATTAGCGGACCGGAGTTCCGCTGTGGTGACCCCTAACCAAGAAAAGCCGAAAGACATTAGTTATTAAAGGTGGAGTGTCAAGATTCTGTGTTGCTTTGCTTGTTTTGGTTAAGCTGAAAGGTCAGGTGAGCGTATTGTTTACATTCAGACAGGTTTTAGTCTGATGGCTCATGTTACAATGCCTTGGGGAAAGGGTAATTTAACACTTCAGGAAATGAAAATGGTTTCCTCTGTGTTCTTCTATTTACAACCCCATGCTAACAGGAAGGCTTTAAACTTTCACTTTGGAATGTAGTGAAGTAGTGCTTAGATGTGCCACTTTTTTTTTTTCCTTTGTATCTAAGTGGTTTTCACTTTCACTTTGCAGGCAGACAGCTTTGGATTTTTTTTTGTTTTAATATTTTCTGCAGCATAGTTGCATGGTTATTTTGGTGTACTGCTGTTGGAAATGGATGCAGTTGATGCATTTTATGATATGGTCTTGAACAGTGTTTGTTTACATATTTACTGTTTGTTCACTGGTAAGTGGACTGGTGTGTTGACCCTTTTTAGCCATGACCTGAGCTCGAAGAGCAGACAGTACATCACAGTCTTTGGAGTAAACAGCAAAATTCAGAACATAATGGTAAGACTGAATGCAGATAGGGTAAGACTAAAAGATCCAGTCAAAGTGCATTGAGAAAAAAAAAAAGTATATACAAAATGCAAGCCAAGATATGCATAAAATACAGTGCAGCCATACTTATCGTAGGATCATAGGAAGTCACTAGGCTATTGGCCCTGAGGCCCTTATAAGCCTAGCCAAGAGTTTAGCCCATGTTTAGACAAGTCAGCACCCGATGCCCCATGTCCAGCACGGACATGGGTGGAATCCCAGGAATGTATTTATTTTCTGCTTCCCATCTAGATATCCAGGTTGTGCTTAAAAAGAGGTAAAGAGGTACTCTGCTTTTATGATAAGATTGCTTGAATTTTGCGTAACACATAATTATTTTAAGTTTGAAAATGAGGTGTTTTGCAACGGAAAGTGATGGCTGTGGAGGCTTCATATGCCCATATTTATGCTATCTTGTATATGGGGTACTTTGAAAGAAGGTTCATCTATTGTTTTGATTTTTTTAAAAGTAATGTTGTATTATTTAAACGGTTTATAGATGACCTTATTTTCTTGTGCAAGGGCAATGGTAGTGATTTTGACTCATTTTTCAATGAGTTGAATGTGAGTGGCCATGGCTTAAAATTTTCTATGGTGATAGGCGAGTCTTGTATACAGTTTCTTGATATGGAACTTTATGTGGATATGAATAAGAAAATTCAGTATAAACCCTTTAGGAAACATACTTCAGTAAATAGCTTTTTGCATGCAGACAGTATGCATCCTCCCCACTTGTTAAAATCATTACCCTTGAGTGAATTTAAACAGGTTATTCAAAATACCTCTGAGAAAAAGTATAAAGTTAAGTTTTTGATGGAAGCAAGGGAAAGACTTGTGGAAAGGGGTTATAAGGAGGAACTTTTGTGTCAGGCTTTTGATGTGGCATTGGGGACAAGGCCAAGGGATACAGGTGAGATGAAAAATAATTTTGTTGCAAAAAGGATGTTCTTCGTCTTCCATTGCTGCAGTCCTGACTATTGGGTATAGTCCGCGTCCAGTCGGCCCGAATACCAGAGTATAAGGCTGACGTCGGTCAGGGCGCATTAGACTGACGTCAGTACGTCAGGGTACTAATGCGCATGACCGACGCCATATCCCCAGTCTTTTTTGCCGCATGGTCCGATGCAGAAGCAATTTTGCGAGTGCAGGTTGGCGTTCTGAGATTTTCCGAAACCGGAGTTTCAGACCGAAACAGAGTTGGCTAAGTAACCCGTTGGGAACATTTTGGTTTTCTTGCCTCAGTATTTAACCGGATGTCAGAAAAAGTGAATAACTGTATTTCTTGTGGCAAACAGATACCGCATAGGGATTATCATACATTGTGTATACCTTGTTTAGGGCCTGAGCACGACGTTGTTGGTTGCCGCTCTTGTGCTAGATTTAACAAGCGCACTATTAAGAGGAGGCTAGATTGTGCTAGGTTAGTGTTTGGGAAGCGTTGCAATTATAATATGCCGTCGGATGCTCCGACGCCCGCTTCATCCAAGAAGCGCAAGGATAAAACAGTGAAGCCTAGGGGTGAGGAACCGGCAGTCCCGGACGTCGGTTCTTTGGAAGGCTCAGTGGAGCGGAGGTTTTGCCAGGAGTTTCCATGGAGTCCCAGGCAGAAACTATACTCTTACAGGATGTGCCTTCTCAGGAGGTAGGCCAGGCTGAGGGGGCTTCTCAGGTGACTGTTCTTCCCTCTCTTCCCAAGGTAGTTAGGGCCTCTCCTTCTGTTACCAAAACTTCTATGAGAGGTAGGCCTACTTCAGCTTCAGTGGGGCTTCTCCTACCATTTCAGGTTCTGTACCTAAGAAACATATGCTTAAGATGGCAGAAGATTTGATTACTATGATAAGGGGTTCTATGCCCCGCCTGATAAGAGGCCTAGGGTGGAATCTGAGTTTGAGAGTTTTGAACAGTGTTCTGAGGCTTCAGAATCTTCTGTGGAAGATTTGCAGGAGTATCCTACCTATTCTGATTCTGATGTGGATGATTCCACTCCTACAGCGTCTCCACCTGAGGACTTCTCATTTTCAGAGACTTTGCATTCCATGAGGGAGCACTTTAAATGGGAAGGCCAGGATTACTCTGACTCCAGGAAAAGGCTTAGGGAGTTCTTGTTTTTACCCCAGCATAGGCCTTTAGCTATTCCTCCTGTGTTGAATGTGGTGGAAGATGTTTTTGCAGAGGCTTCCCTGAACCCTGATTCTTTGCCTCCTGCTCCTGTTAAGCCTGATAGGTATTATAGGGTGCCCGAAGCTCATAAATATTTGTTTAAGAGTCCTAGGGCGGACCCAGAAACTATTTCTCAGGGGCCTAAGGGTGTAAAAGCTTCTGTGGTTAAAAATCCTGTCCCCACTGATAAAGAGGCTAGGGCTTTGGATAGGTGGGGAAAGAAAGTGTATACTTCTTCCACTCTAGCCATGAGAGCTTTGAATTGTCAGTTTCACATGTTAAAATATCAGAATTACCTTCTTTCACAATTGAAATCTAAGGTGGATGCTTTGGCGGAAGGTATTGAGTGTAAAGAGTTGCTGGATTTGGTTCATGTGTCCGAACAAGTGGGTAAGCATTCTTTGCAATGTGGTTTTGATGCTGTACAGGCCTCCTCGAGGGTGGCTGCTACCAGCTCTGTTCTTCGCAGGCATGCCTGGTTGAAGGATCAGAATTTAGCTGAGCATGTTAAGACAAGGATTTTGGATGCTCCTTTACAGTCTGATGTGTTGTTTGGTTCGCCTGTGGAAGCTGTTTTAAAGAAAATGGAGGACAAAGCTAAGTCTATGCAAACTGTTAAAGATTTTTTGCAGGTGCAGCCACCGAAGTTTAGTAGAAATTGGCCTGCTAAAGGGTGGACATATCCTGCTTATGATTCTCAGTCTAGGGGTCTAGACGTGGTAGGGGCAGGGCTCAAAGTTCTTTTAGGCCTAGAACAGGGAGTTCACCTGCTCAGACTTCTGGTGAGGGCAGGGGTCAGTCCTTTCGTAAACAGACCCAATGACCTGTTTCTTCAGCTGCCAGCAGATTCACGTCTGGCAGCTCCTTTGGGAGGAAGACTGTCTCTTTTCAAAGAAAATTGGGATTTAATTACTCAAGACAAATGGGTGTTGGATATCATTCACCACGGTTACAGATTTTATTCCCATACAATGCCCCCTTTCAAAGGCATGCCAGACGTTCCTCCTCTACAAAGGAAAGAGGCTCACAAGCAAGTTTTACAGTTACTTCACATAGGGGCCATTCAGCCAGTCCCTGTGTCAGAGAGAGGCCTAGGATTTTATTCTCGCCTGTTCCTTGTACCAAAGAAGGGGAACACGTGGAGACCAATTTTGGATTTATCTCTCCTCAACACGTTTTTGGACATTCCCAAGTTCAAGATGTTGACGTTACAACAGCTTTTACCTCTGCTGGGCAAAGATCACTGGATGGTAACTTTAGATCTCAAGGAAGCTTACCTTCATGTGCCTATAAGGCTAAGTTGCAGAAAGTATCTGCGGTTTCGAGCTGGGAATTCTCATTATCAGTTCTCTGCATTGCCCTTTGGCTTATCTACTGCCCAGAGTATTCACAAAGGTTCTGGCTCCAGTGATAGCTTACTTCAGGCTTCAAGGAATTCAAATCTATCCTTACTTGGACGACTGCCTGATTCTGGCTCAAGAAAAGGAGGACCTTCTACAGCATCTGGAATATGTTATAGCAGTGCTAAGATGCCTAGGGTATTCTGTGAACGAAATAAAGTCCAGTCTAGTACCCTCTCAAGACATGTGCTTTCTGGGTGTAAGACTGAATACAGCAGCCCAGATGGCCTTTTTAACCCGGACAAACAAAAGAGTCTGTCACTTTACTTCCATCAACTATCGCATCAGTCCGTGCTGACTGCAAGGACAGTCCTTCAAGCATTAGGGTTCATGGCATCTTGTATTCTGGTGCTTCCCAATGCCAAACTGCATATGAGGAAGCTACAATGGTATCTCAAAATGTATGGACACAGCACTGCCAGGATTTGGACACTGTCATTCAAATAATACCTTGCATTCAAAAGGAATTTTGTGGTGGGCTCAGGAATGTCACCTAAACAAGGGACTCTCTGTGACCCGGCCAGAGGCAAGTCAGATTCTAACGACAGATGCCTCGGACATTGCTTGGGGAGCTCATCTAAATGGAAAGTGGATACAAGACAAGTGGCCTGCCAGACTACAGCATCTACATATCAACATGAAGGAGATGTTAGCAGTCCAGTTTGCATTAATGGCTTTCAAGGAGTTACTTCTTCCAGGGCAGGTGTTGATTCTAACAGACAACACAACTGTCATGTGGTACATCAACAAGCAAGGGGGAACACATTCTTATCCTCTATGCAGGCAAGCAATGATTTTATGGGAGACTGCGTTAAGCTTGCAACTAACTCTTCAGGCAAGGTTTCTGCCAGGAGCACAGAACTCCTTAGCAGATGTGTTAAGCAGACAAATCATGGATCCCCACGAGTGGAAACTGGATCTTCATGTATTTCAGAAACTGACAGTGTCATGGGGAACTCCAGACATAGATCTGTTCGCTTCTCCACTAAACCACCAGCTGCCAAAGTATTGCACAAAGGGGTTTCATCACACAGCTTGGAAAGTGGATGCTCTGTCTTTCAGTTGGAAAAACCTTCATGTGTATGCCTTTCCACCTCTACCTCTTCTTCCAAAGGTACTATTAAAGGTCAGACTAGACAGGCCAAGGATGATTTTGATAGCTCCAGATTGGCCTCGGCAACACTGGTACCCACTACTACGGAGTCTGGTAAAGAAGCCTCCATGGCCTTTACCTCTGATTCCTCATCTGTTATCTCAGCAGGACGGTCATCTGCTCAATGTCAAGCTTCACTCTCTTCATCTAACAGCCTGGCATATTCTGTGTTGAAACACAGCAGGTCTCAACTTCCTCAACAAGTTTTAAATGTGATTATGGAAGCTAGAAGACCTAGTACAAGGAGAGTGTACGCAGAAAGATGGAAGAGATTTTTATTTTGGAGTACAGCAAAGAATTTGGAGATTTCAGAGCCTAATTTGAGTGTGGCTCTTCAATATCTTACTGAATTATTGGACAAAGGTTTGTCCTTCTCTTCCATAAAGATTCATGCTGCAGCAATTTCAGCTCACTATGATTGTGACCCACCTTTGTTTTCGCATCCTTTGTTCAAGCAGTTTCTTAGTGGGGCAAAGAATATAAGACCCCCACATAGAGCTCCTACTCCTGCTTGGGATCTCAATTTTGTGTTGGAAAAACTTACTCTACAACCTTTTGAGCCTGCAGCTACTGCTGAATTGAAATATTTGTCATGGAAGACTGCTTTTCTGTTGGCTATTACTTCTGCAAGAAGGGTGTCTGAGTTGCAGGCCCTTATGGCAGTAGAGCCCTTTTGATTTTCCAAAAGGATAGGGTATCATTACGAACTAATCCTTCTTTTATGCCAAGGGGGGTTTCTAGTGTGGCTTAAAACAAAACTATTCTTTTGCTTACTTTTTGCAGATCCTCAAAATAAAGGGGAAAAGATTTTGCACACTTTAGATGTACACAGGCAATTGCGTTATTATTTAAGCAGGACTAAGGATTTTAGGCAGTCTCAGCAGTTGTTTGTTTCTTTTGCTTTGAGTTCTCAGGGCAAGCCTGTGTCAAAACAAACTATTTCTCGGTGGATTGGCTTTTGCATTGCATTTTGTTATTCCCATCATGGCAAGGAGATTCCAGCTGGGATTAGGCCTCATTCCACTAGGGCTACTGCCACTTCAACAGCATTTCTAAGGGGGGTGACAACTAAGGATATTCTGGAAGCAGCTACTTGGAGTTCAGTGCATACTTTCTCTAGGCATTATCACCTTCCTATCTACTCTAAGTCTAGGGCTGGTTTTGCCACAGCTGTTTTACAAGGCATGTTGTCAGCTCCTACTGCTTTATAATTTGCCAGCCTCCTTACCTCTGCTTTGGGATTCTACCCAATAGTCAGGACTGCAGCAATGGAAGGCGAAGAACATAGTACAGTTTTGTACCTACCATAAAAGTAGATGTTCGAGGATTCCAATGCTGCAGTCCAACCCTCCCTCCTTCCCCTCTGTATTTAGGGGTGGTTGTGTAGGTGAGTTTACATGCTTATATTTTTGTATATATATGGTTGTATATATTGTGCATGTTTTTGGTGCAGGTTGTTTTGGGACTTGTCTTTTTAGGGTCTTCTGACATCTGGGGCAAGAAAAGACTGAGGATATGGCGTCGGTCATGCGCATTAGTACCCTGACGTACTGACGTCAGTCTAATGCGCCCTGACCGACGTCAGCCTTATACTCTGGTATTCGGGCCGACTGGACGCGGACTATACCCAATAGTCAGGACTGCAGCAATGGAATCCTCGAACATCTACATTTATGGTAGGTACAAAACTGTACTTTTTCTGAGCCTGATTCTTTTGGGGGTAAGGAATTATTTTTCATTTGTATCTATTCTGGGTTTTCAGAGTTAATGAGAAGAGCCATTTTGGATTTATGGTATATTATTTGTGAAGATGAATCTGAGGACATTTATTTCCCAGATTTGTTAAATTTTCTTATGGGCATTATGCTAACTTAAAGGAATTATTAAATATGCCTTTAACTAATGTTCCCCAGACGTCTGTTGGTGTTTTTGCTTGTGGGCATTGTAAAGTATGTAGTTGTATTAGAAATATTTCTGGCAATCACATTAATGGTAAAAGGTTTGTTTGTAGAGGTAGGTTTACTTGTAACTCGTGGTGTGGTTTACATTGTGGGATGTGGATGTCAAAGTATAAAGTGGTATGTTGGTCAAACTAAAAGAGCAGTGAAGGTTAGAATTATGGAACATTTAAGGGACATTCATAATGGGAACATGAGAAGTCCTGTAGCTGAGCATTTTGTTAACAAACATGGGGGCAGTGTATCTTCGTTTTTCTTTAGTATTTTAGCACAGCCTGTTTTATCTAGAGGGTGTGATATTGTTAAAAAGTTGAATGAATTGTAAAGTAAATTCATTTTAAATTATGGGACTTTATTTCCTAGGGGGTTTAAATCTTGAGGTAAATCTAGTGAATTAATAAGCTTATTAAATTATTAAACTGTTAGTAAATTTTTTTAGTAATATTTAAAATGTTCAAAATGTCATTAAGGTTGTTAAAAATGTTAGTTATTTTTTTTTGTTAAGAATGTTTAAGATATATAAACTATATTAACTTTATATGTAATGGTGGAAGCATGTTGTTTTTAGGAAATGTGATGGTGGCGCTTTGAATAACCAAAATTAATTAGGAATTAAATTATTAAACTAATCAGGGGTTTGAGCCTGTGTATAAAAAGTGGTTGTTTTGCACTGTATTTTATCCATTGAAGGTGAATGGCTGAGGTACCAGTGGTTTATTAAATGAGTTTTAATCTTCCTGCATTGTGTTTGTTATTTCTGCACCATTTGGTTTATTTGTTTTTATCATTAGTTGGTTTGAGTGGTCTTTATTATATGTTGGCCCTGAGGCCCTTATAAAGCCTAGTCAAGAGTTTAACCCATGTTTAGACAAATCAGCACCCGATGCCCCATGTTCAGCAGGGACACGGGTGGAATCCCAAGAATGTATTTTTTACTTCCCATCTAGATATCCAGGTTGTGCTTAAAAAGATGTAGAGAGGTACTGTGTAGAGGGAGTCTCTGGGACACAAGTCTGTCCCACCTTCAAGTCCTGCTGATGTCACATACCAGATTGAGGCCGCATGTGTGGGTTACTCGAGTGGAGCTTGACTTGTGGGTATGCAGCAGTCCCATCAAGGTGGGGTCCGAGATCGCCTTGTATGCCAGACAGAGATCACCTCTGAGGAGTCTGTATAAAACTGAGTAGAGGAAAAGGGCTTTTAGCCTGTCTGTGTATGGTAGATTTTTGAGGCCCTGGATTCTCCTGTTGAGGAACTTATGTGGTCTCTCCAGCTGCTGCATGTGCTTTGCGAGGTACATGCTGAATGGGGCACTGTACTCAATAATGGGCCTTATAAGGGAAGAATACAGGGATGTTATGACCTCCTTGTCTCTGGATGAGATACCCTTACTTATGAGGTGGGTCTTTTAGAAAGCTTTCCGTACAAAGGAAGCAATATGGTGGTCAAGTCAGGTTGTTGTCAACCTGGGTGCCCAAATTCCTCACGACTGATTGTGTGCTTAGGTCATTGTTATTGATGTGATACTTTGTGGGGACGTCACTGTCTCCTAAAGGGATAATGATCCATTTATTTTGGTATTTAGCCTGAGGCCATGTTTCTGGCATCAGTAATTTATTTGGGTGAGACCCTCTTAGAGGGTGTTCACATCACTAGGGGAATTGAGGACAGCGCCCAGCTTGCAGTCATCTTCAAACTTTGTCAGCCATAGCCCACTTGTTTTGGCTTGCACCTCAGGAAAGTATATCACAAATAACAGAGGTCCCAAGACCAAATCCTGGGGTACGCCGCTCATCACGGGTCTACTGCTTGAGGTGGCTTTCCCTATTTTGACTAGGTGGGTTCTGTCAGTAAGCCAGTCAGCTACTCATCTGGTAACATAAGGATTGATGCCTACGTGAGAGAGAGTATCTATTATGCCCATGTGGGGAATAGCATTGAAGGTTTTGGCCAGATCAAAATAAGCGGTGTGCATGTCTTTCCCTTGTCCATAGCTTTGGTGACTGTCTCAAAGAAGTCGACCAAGTTTAACAGACATGACCTCCTTGATGAAGCCAATCTGTGTGGGATTGAGAGTCATAACAGTACCTTTTGTTGACAGACTTGAGTGCATATGTGATATGGCAGATACTGGCCCCTGACAGACAACTAACCATGACTTTTTCCTTATCCAGCCTGGCGAGAGGCACACCTGTGTGTCTCACAATGGAGTCTCCTGTGAGAAATATGTTGGGTTTATGGTTGAGCCTTAGTTGCTGTGTGAACTGTGCATGTAATGCATAAACTCCTATATGCATGTGAAAAATTTTACGTATAGCATGCCACATTAAGGGGCTGAGAAAAGTTTATTAAATATATTCTGTTATTCATGATATGGGATGGTAAGTTACCTGACCGTTGTCATGGTAAAAGTTGCAGATAGTTTCAGTAGAGAGATGCTCTTTAAGTGCATCTTTGAAGCTGTTAATGGTTTCTAGATTGTTGATATCAGTAAGTAGGTGGTTCTAGCTAGCAGATTCCAGTCTAGAGAAGGTGCTCGCACCTATAGCAGTTTTGAATGGAGGGCTTACTGGAGATAAATTGTTTTCCTGTGTAGTTCTGAGTACATAAGGGTTGTCTTATAAAGGTAGTTTCCCTCTTAAATGGGGACAGTGGCTATGTTACAGAACCTTATAAATTAGAGTACTTAGAGGAAAAGTGGTCCTGAGAGCCAACTGGAATCTTTTTAGCAAATTAGAATGGCACATCTGGAGGTCTTCTAATAAAATGAATCTGCAGTGATTCTGAACTGTCTCCAAGCTGTTTCAACATACATGGATGCAGTACTTTGTACTTTGTACAGCTCTCCACATAGTATTAGAAATCATATGCAACCTAAACTCTTTCTTATGTACCATCAATAAATATTTTCAGAGGGCGGAGGGAATGTATTCTTTACAAATGCCTTTTTATGGGGATTCAGTCTCCTGTTAAAATAATCAAGTATTGTTCCACTTTTTTGTTAACATCAATGAAGGTGTGGAGAGATTCACCTTTATTTCTGTGGATGAACCTATAAGCTTTAAACAGAATGAAGCACAGCGAGAGAAGGCAGGAAGAAGAATGGAGGAACATGGAAAATCGGGTTCATGACAACCTCTTCAATGTATGTAGGCGTGTGTGTGTGTGTGTGTGTGTGTATATGCTTATATATATATATATATATATATATATATATATATATATATATATATATATAAATATATAAACACATACATATATGCACACACACCACACACACACACATATATATTTAGATATGTAGATAGAGATGTGTGTGTGTGGTGTGTAGAGGGTATTGTGTATGTGTGTGTCTGTGTATATATACACACACATATATATATATATATATATATATATATATATATATATATATATACTTCAAAATATTGACATTCAAACACATCAAAGGTTAGAACATCAATCTCAGGAGTAAAATTAAAACAGTAAAAAAAATACAACCCCCATTTTTACAGGGGAGCATGCACCCCTTCACCCCCATGTGGGGGGATGTGTCCTCCACTCCTCTTGCTTATTATATATACCTACTCAGAGATTACAGTACCAGGAATACTACTCACAGCTGAAGGTGCTCTCACCAAACAAAAAGAAGAAAAAGCTGTAAAAATGTGAAAGCAGCCACCACGAATATCAGCAGGACATAGGTTACAGCAACTCCCAAGTAATGACCATAGGCAATCCTTCAAAAACAGCAAGAACTTTTATTCAAATAACATGAAATGAGCGCTTTCGCATAGCCAAGCTATGCTTCTTCAGATATCAATTCAAAATGAAATCTGTAGTGCTTATATACAGCTTTGGCTCATTAAACATACAAATGCAATTAATCAATTATAAATTAGTAGTCATAGAGACAAAAAACAATCTAAACAGTTTAAAAAACAGTTTAAAAAACAGTTTGAAATGCAATACCTAAAACTGTTCATATAAATTATGCACATAGCAATGTAATAATGAATCATAACCATCATTCAAATCAAACAACAAAATTTATCTAAAAACAGCTCCAAAGAATTCTACAACATCAGATATACATTTTAGTTCAGTATTATGCTGACCTACATTTTCAAGCATAACAGCCATTGCTGTGTTCAGAATAATAAAACTAAATAAAACAACTCACTGCTCACTAGCGTGAATATATCAAAAATAGACATGAGGAACGCTAAAAATCTACGACCAAGCGTACAACATAAAAATAGAGCTTACTTTGCCTCAGTAGAACATTTCACGATCCAAAACCATGTATATATTTACAAACCATTTCTACTTTGTATATATTACACATCCAAAAGCGTTCATAGCTATACGGAGAATCACGTGCTTCTGAAGGATGACTTGAAGAAGATAAGGCTTCTTCTGGGTCCTAATGCCTAGAGTATACATAACTTTACAAGCATTAAGCCGTGTTTATAACAACTGCCGAAGTTGCTTAAAACTTAATCATATCAATGAAAGGGGCATTGGTTCAAATACCGTAACTAAATGCCTCCCTTCTATGAACATATAAACTAAATACATAGCTAATAAAATGAGAAAAATGAGGAAATACATACAGTATGTAAAAAATATGTAAAAAATATATATACACAACCATAAAAGATATGTGCAAACAAGCATAAGAGCCTGTATATATGATGAATCCAAGCTCATCATATTAGCAACTAGACTATAAGACCTCTCTGAATGTCAAATAAAGCAAGAGCTTAAATAAATATAAATATAAATATAAAGGGTGATCTGTCTATGCTGATTAAAAGTGTATCAAGCCAACATAGGCTAGAAACCACCCTGCGATGTGCCTACTAAGAGGCATTAAGATGCATGCATGAAACCTCATATCTTCATGCTGTTCTATATTGGACTTATGAAGAGGAAACATGTAGATATAAAATCAAAAGTTACAGAAAAATGATACCAGTGAATAATTCCTCTATATTAGAAATAATGTTCATGCCATAAGACAAGCTAATATTAATAAACATAGGGTATGTACTGGGTAAACCTCAAAAAGGTGTTAATGGAATGGGAGCACCCTCAGACCATGGCTAAAAAATAGACAAAGTCATACAAGAATATAAATGTTAAAGCCATCATGTCCAAACAGTATAATGGTAAGAGAACCCTACATATTTGGGAACAAAATAAAATATAGTAAACTTATACAATCCTATCTACGTTCAAGTAGTATAGGTTTTAAAGGTATGTAGCTATTCAGGCCGGGGAAGGTGTGCTGCTAACTTGAGTATCCAGTGTAACTCAGCCTTGGCTAGCATGTGTTCATTGCTACCTCTCCTAGCTGTGGGTCTAATAATCTGTAAGACTCTAAAGGCAAAACAATGGGAGGGATATTCTTGTATGTGTTTAGCCAAGGCATTGGTCTCATCTTGTCTTCTAATTTCATAGAGATGGTTATAAATGCGATCACGCAATCTCCTCTTGGTTAAGCCTACGTAAAAGGCTGAGCAGAAAAGACAAGTAGCCAAATAAACAACATTTTTGTATTGCAATCTGCATAAAATTTAGGTTTAAAAGTTATATCCATGCACGGGTGCTTGAATTCTCGTTTTACTAAGGCTATTACACCTGGGACAATGTAGACAAGGGTAAGTCCCTTTAGTTGTTATATCACCCAAGAGTAGACATGTGGGTTTGCTTACATTAGTAATATGTTGATCATTACATAGTTGTTTCCTTAAATTATCACTGTTTTATAACAGAATCTGGGTGAAGAACCCACTATATCCTTGATCTGCTTGTTCCCAGTGAGAACATTCCAGTTTCTTCTGATGATACATCTAATACTTTCAACTTCACTGGTATATTTAATGACATATTGTAAGGTATTACCATCACGAGTCAAATCCACAGGGACTTTATTTCTAAACCCATGGGTTGTATGTGACTCACAAATGTTGGCAGAATCTATGTCACCAATAATTTTCCTCCTGATATCTCTAACCATCTGCATATCATAGCCCCTTTCATTAAACAGATATTCTAACTTAGTGGATTCTTCATGTAAATCTTTCACATTCTGACAGAGTCTGAATATCCTGGTGAACTGACTGGTTACTATCCCACGAAGGTAAATGCTGGATGCATGCTATCAGCAGCCAGCAATGCATTTCTCAGGCAGTTTTCCTAAACAATGTA
Organism: Protopterus annectens; assembly: GCF_019279795.1. Taxonomy (NCBI): domain Eukaryota; kingdom Metazoa; phylum Chordata; order Ceratodontiformes; family Protopteridae; genus Protopterus; species Protopterus annectens. The sequence continues at coordinate 548,250,782 of NC_056727.1, forward strand.
GTGGTAATGAGTCCTTCATCAGTCAAGCGTATCGTAACATCTAAAAATTTACCTGGTAATGGGAGCTCTCTACCGTAAACTTCAAAAATTAGTGGTAGTATGCAGATGTTCCAATAATACTAAGAAATCTGTCCTGGGTCCTTCCCAAATTAGGAGTATATCATCCACAAACCTTTTATAATATTTAACCTGGTTAAAGGATGTATGACCAAACAGAAACTGTTTCTCCCACCAATAAACTACGAGGTTAGCATATGTGTTGGCACAGGGGTCCCCATAGCTACCCCCATGCCTGCAGGAAGAACTCATCTCCAAACATGAAAACATTATTGCTAAGAACTATATCCAACAATTGCGTAACCAAAGTGATTCTATCAGTGGAGAATTGAGTTTCCTTGTGTAGTAGTTCTCTAATATATTGAATGCCTACCTCATTGGGGATAGATGTAAAAGTTTCTCAACGTCCATGGTTACAAGTAGGTAACTTCCCTTAGATTTCTCTAAATGTACACTTTTCAGGGTCTCAAGTAGTTGGTAGGTATCCCTAAGTATATTACTACAGCTATCTACCACTGGACGTAAAATACTCTCAAGAAAGGTAGAAATGTGGGCGTAACCCAACTCCCACCTGCTACAATGGGTCTCATAGGAATGGGCCATGTCTCCTTATGGACCTTCGGGAGGCCCTTAAGAATGGGTATGATCGGGTCAGTTTGCAACAGATACTCATATAACTCTAAACTGATCTGCCTGCATAGCAGTAGATCATAGATGTTATCCTTAACATTGTTCACAATGGTAGACACATGGTGTGTGGAAATACAGTATACGTGTTATGATCAGATAACAGTTCAAACATGCACTTCTTATAATCCTCTGAGTCCATTAATACTACCCCCCCCCCTTTATCTGCAGGTTTCACAACTAATTTATCATTGCCCTTAAGCCAAGTTAGGGCACAATTTTCTTCTCTGTTGAGATTATAAAACCTCCCTTTCCTGTTATGTTTTGAGGAAAACAACATATATAAATCATTTTCACAAAGATCCAAAAAACATTGTAACATTGGTTGTAATGGGGTGAAAAGGTACTCTTTTTCTTAAAAATATGTAGTGGTTCATTTGAATTAATACCGCTTTCATTGTTCGCAAAAAAGAGTTTAAGACTAACACGTCTACAAAAGAGTCTCAAGTCCAGTAGTGTATCTTCTAGTAAGGCTCTGGCAGCAGGAATAAAAGAAAGGCCTCTGTTGAGAAGGCTGAATACAGCTGGATCAATAGCAACATTAGAAAATTAAACACCAGAGTCAGTACCTTGTCCTTCTGTTGGACATGTTCCGTTCGACAGAATATTTGCGTTTCTCGCTCCCCTGCTGCTGGAACGCCTCCCTTGTGGGGTAAACTTCCGTTGATAGGGTAAAGGGGATTCTTCATATCTTTCACATTTTTATTCTTTGATATGGCTCCTGTACAATGATGGTTCAGCAGGGCTTCCTGATTTGGTGGTGGTGTGTCCATACTCTGGATCTCAATAGGGTCCAAATCACGAATCCGGTTAGAAACCGTCACTGTCTGCTCCGTAGGGTGGAGATCTAGAGATGATGATATAGGATCATTGGTAGCTTCTAAGCCAGCAGAGACATGTGCCTGATGAGTGGTATTACGAATGGCATTAGCTTGTTCACCCTGATGTCTAGGCCACACAAACACTTGGCCATTTTGAAAGTCTGTGTGGTCTCTCTTTAATTTATGTTGCTTGGTTTTACTCAACCTTTCACCAAAAGATTTAACATGTGTAAAACTGCACATAACTTCTCTACAATAATCAGAAGAAAAATTGTCGAGAATATATTGATAAAGAACATCTGTTTTGTTCGAAGTTCAGTTTCTAATGGTGAAAAATAGGACAACAGGAGTCTCACATAATCAAACCCTAGATTAATATTTAAGTCCTGCCATTGCTTTAACAGAGACGGATGGGAGTCCCCATAGGTAGGCATGCAGAACACCCGCATGCCTCTGGGGACTACCTTATAGTGCAGACACGCTTCTAGGTGTAGTCTTTGCCACAAATATCTTTGTAGTTGATAAGGGTTGTTTTCTAGCATTCTCAATTGGTCATGGAACTCTTGTAAATTTTCACCAGTGTCATTAGCATTTCTTAAAGTTGGTGCCTCATTCAAATCCAGTGACAATAAAGGGTTAATGTCTTGTACAAACAGACCTGTCCATAAGCGAGACGTCTCCCTCGACCCTGGAGTGGAAGCATTCCCAACATTTTGATTATCCATCGTGGGCACAGAGTAGTAGACAAACAGCAGAGGAAGATAACAGTACCAGGAATACTACTCACAGCTGAAGGTGCTCTCACCAAACAAAAAGAAGAAAAAGCTGTAAAAATGTGAAAGCAGCCACCACGAATATCAGCAGGACATAGGTTACAGCAACTCCCAAGTAATGACCATAGGCAATCCTTCAAAACAGCAAGAACTTTTATTCAAATAACATGAAATGAGCGCGCATAGCCAAGCTATGCTTCTTCAGATATCAATTCAAAATGAAATCTGTAGTGCTTATATACAGCTTTTAGGCGGGCTCATTAAACATACAAATGCAATTAATCAATTATAAATTAGTAGTCATAGAGACAAAAACAATCTAAACAGTTTAAAAACAGTTTAAAAACAGTTTGAAATGCAATACCTAAAACTGTTCATATAAATTATGCACATAGCAATGTAATAATGAATCATAACCATCATTCAAATCAAACAACAAAATTTATCTAAAAACAGCTCCAAAGAATTCTACAACATCAGATATACATTTTAGTTCAGTATTATGCTGACCTACATTTTCAAGCATAACAGCCATTGCTGTGTTCAGAATAATAAAACTAAATAAAACAACTCACTGCTCACTAGCGTGAATATATCAAAATAGACATGAGGAACGCTAAAATCTACGATGCCGTGCAACATAAAAATAGAGCTTACTTTGCCTCAGTAGAACATTTCACGATCCAAAACCATGTATATATTTACAAACCATTTCTACTTTGTATATATTACACATCCAAAAGCGTTCATAGCTATCACGGAGAATCACGTGCTTCTGAAGGATGACTTGAAGAAGATAAGGCTTCTTCTGGGTCCTAATGCCTAGAGTATACATAACTTTACAAGCATTAAGCGTGTTTATAACAACTGCCGGTTGCTTAAAACTTAATCATATCAATGAAAGGGGCATTGGTTCAAATACCGTAACTAAATGCCTCCCTTCTATGAACATATAAACTAAATACATAGCTAATAAAATGAGAAAAATGAGGAAATACATACAGTATGTAAAAAATATGTAAAAAATATATATACACAACCATAAAAGATATGTGCAAACAAGCATAAGAGCCTGTATATATGATGAATCCAAGCTCATCATATTAGCAACTAGACTATAAGACCTCTCTGAATGTCAAATAAAGCAAGAGCTTAAATAAATATAAATATAAATATAAAGGGTGATCTGTCTATGCTGATTTAAGCAACTTCGGCAGTTGTTATAAACACGGCTTAATGCTTGTAAAGTTATGTATACTCTAGGCATTAGGACCCAGAAGAAGCCTTATCTTCTTCAAGTCATCCTTCAGAAGCACGTGATTCTCCGTATAGCTATGAACGCTTTTGGATGTGTAATATATACAAAGTAGAAATGGTTTGTAAATATATACATGGTTTTGGATCGTGAAATGTTCTACTGAGGCAAAGTAAGCTCTATTTTTATGTTGTGCTACGCTTTAAGTAGATTTTAGCGTTCCTCATGTCTATTTTGATATATTCACGCTAGTGAGCAGTGAGTTGTTTTATTTAGTTTTATTATTCTGAACACAGCAATGGCTGTTATGCTTGGAAAATGTAGGTCAGCATAATACTGAACTAAAATGTATATCTGATGTTGTAGAATTCTTTGGAGCTGTTTTAGATAAATTTTGTTGTTTGATTTGAATGATGGTTATGATTCATTATTACATTGCTATGTGCATAATTTATATGAACAGTTTTAGGTATTGCATTTCAAACTGTTTTTAAACTGTTTTTAAACTGTTTAGATTGTTTTTGTCTCTATGACTACTAATTTATAATTGATTAATTGCATTTGTATGTTTAATGAGCCCGCCCAAAAGCTGTATATAAGCACTACAGATTTCATTTTGAATTGATATCTGAAGAAGCATAGCTTGGCTATTCATTTCATGTTATTTGAATAAAAGTTCTTGCTGTTTTTGAAGGATTGCCTATGGTCATTACTTGGGAGTTGCTGTAACCTATGTCCTGCTGATATTCGTGGTGGCTGCTTTCACCTACTCAGAGATTGCACAACAGTGGGGAAAAAGCAAATTCCTACTTTACACTGTTCTGCGACCTCCCATAAATTTAATGTCGGCAGAAGAGATCAGATCATTCTATCACTTCTTCTGGCATTAAATTAATTCCATATTATGATCATTCAGCAATATGTAGTCCTTCCATATATTTAGTCATCTGTTTTTTTTTTTTTTGTTTGTTTGTTTTTTTTTATCAATTGCATGTTTTGCTGCCCAATCTGTCACTGTTAAATTGATCAAATTATACTACAGTCAAATTACAGATTACTGAGTATAAAGACAAAACAACTACCCCCCCCCCCATCCCTCTCTCATGGGGAAAAAAAATAAAGTCCTCTCTCTTGAAAATACAACCATTGCTGTCACTTCTCATAGCAAATTATTAGGGGTGATAGTAGATGATAAGCTTACATTCAACCTGCATATACAAAATTGCATAAGAATAACTCATCAGAAACTAGGGATACTTTACAGAGTCAAAATCTTTCACTGATGCAACTAAAACTACACTTAACACTACACGTATCCTCCCCACACTTTTCATGATGCTCCCATCCTTGCTAAACACCAAGCTTCACAAAAATTAGAACTTGAACAATGCTATAACATCAAATACCCCTTTCAGAACCCACCACTGTATAGCACTAAAAAGCCTAAGTTGGTTAGAACTGCCTCATCAACTAACTTATGCACAGCTTCTTACCACCTATGCAGTTATCCAGCATCCATCTGCATTTCCAATTCTAAAAAGAACATTCTTCACAATTATATTCCCAGCCGGTCATTATGATCCAGTGTCCAAAATCATCTGTCTGCAAACCTATCAGATCTGCTGGACATTGTATTCATACAAGGTTGCCAAGGCCTGGAACTCCTTACCTGTATCCATCAGGTCAATACCTTTCCTACTATCTTTCAAAACCACACTGAAAGACTTCATAGTTAAAATCTGGCTCTCTTCTTTCTCAAAACTAGGATAAACTATATCCCTAAATGTGAACAAGTACCTTTTCATTCCTTATACCTCCTTACTCTCCCTTCTTCACTTACTTCCTTATTTCTGTCTAATTCTCTTCCCTGACTTTCTCTCTAAATATATAATAAGTCTGTTTTCCCTCACATCATATTGCAATTCCTGTTTGTATTAGACTAACTTACATTTAGTTTCTCTACAAATTGTGTAAAATTTCTATAAATATTAAATAATGTCATATAACTGGTACCAATTCGTAACCATCATTTTTATATTATTACTATTTTTTTTTATAATTATTTAGACTGCAGATGTTTTTGTTTTATTTTTAAGATTGTAAAATTATTGCTCTTAAATATTTTGTAATGATTTGGAGCTTTTCTCCCCAGGCCTCCACTGAAAATGGGCTTCTACCCAATCAGACTTTCCCAGTAGTCAAATGTCAATAAATAAATATAATATAGGATTATTTCTCTTGGGTTGTGGCTGTGCAACCATGGAGTTATGGTTTGTGAGTAAAGCCTGTCAGAAAAGTGTACTGCATTTATAAGCAAGGAAAAGGGAGTTTTGTTTGGTTCAGTTTGTTTGTTTTTTTTTTTTTAGATAAGCTGTAGTTTTATAGTTGAGTTGACGTCATGCAATCAGAAATGCAAAGCCATTTGTCTACAATTGTGATCATTTAATTTCAGTATCGCTTTCATGATTAAATATGCTATGCTCAACAAAGAATAGTAACTAAAAACTGGTAAACCAAGACACAAACAAGCAAACTTCCCAGACAAGACTCCCCTAATCCAAAATGGTAAGCGCTTTCACCGGCTATAATACGCCAGCTTCCTCAGACCAACACTTAAATTAAACCACAGTTTAAATAACCAACCAGTCCTTTTAAATACATTTAAAGCAACTTAATCAATGTGTTAATTGCTTAAATACTTGTGACCATGTGATCAACTACTTTTTAAAAACTTTTCCTAAAACATCCTTTTAATAAAAACATAAACATACTGCTGAACCAAGACTTTGCAATCAACTATTCAAAGTGCAAACTTACAAAACCATATATCTACAAATATAAAAAAATATATGAAAAGATATAAAAAGATATATTCAAAAATTCTAGACCTAAGCTGAATTAAATCTACGCATTTACATCAATCCAAGCAGGCTTAACAAAGGTAAAAAAGTTGGGCTCCATCAAAATACTACACCACTGTACCTAATATGTCTTCCAAAAAGACAAAATAAAACCATTATGTGTTGAAAGCTCTAAAAGTATTGCAAATTACCCCAACCATAACCTACTCAATTCAACTAGAGCCTGTTGTACCCTTTATTTGTTGCTGTCAGTGTTAATCACTTCATTATGTTTATCTATTCAGGGCTTTCTTTTTGAGAAGGTATTTTATAGATATTTGTTCATTAAGCCCAGGGCACAAATATGCTGTAGTGCGAATCTGCCACTCCAATTCCGCCTCCTCAAGCCTAAGTTGCCATGCCCCTCCCCTAATACTAGGTTCTATCTTTTGCAAGACAATAAACCTAAATCTATGCTCCGGAAATGTCATGACATGTCTTGCAAGGGCATTAGTGCTTGTTAACCTATCAATACTATATTGGTGCTCATAGACCCTTTGTTTAAATTTACGCTCGGTCTTACCAATATAGAATGCTTCGCAGTGGGTGCATGTTGCACAATATACAACTCCTTGGGAGTCGCAAGAAAAATGACCCCAAATTTTGTAAGTTCTATCTCTGATGGTAATACTATTAATAGTGTTAATAAACTTACATTGAGTACATCTACCACACTTAAAAGTACCCTGTTGACCCCGGGGCACTTTCATTATTCTCTCAACCAAGTACTTTAGATTAGGGCCCCTTCTATATGTTATAGATGACCTTGGACCTAGTTTTTTATTAACCTCATTATCCTGTTGTATAATAGTCCAATTCTTATGCATTATTTCCACAATCCTAGCTGCATCTGTGGAAAAGGTAGTCAAAAAGCTTACAAGCTTTACATCTTTATAGGTTACCGAGGAACAAGTATCTGAGGATACATTTATTAGATCTACATGTACTTGTTTGTCCTGTATTAGAGGCTGAAAATGCCCTGATACTCTTTTCCTACACACTTCCTGTATAACTTAATCTATGAGGGATAAAGGGTATGCTCTCCTCAGAAACATTCATTTGAGGAGGGCACATTCGTCCTGAAAATCTTCAAATCTGGACACCATCCTAGCTGCTCTTACTACCTGACCTTTTACAATGGCCGCCTTCTGATGAAAGGGATGGCAGCTAGTAAAATGCAAGAACGTGTTGGAATATGTTGGTTTACGGTGTATTGAAGACCTAAACTGCCTTTTAACCTTGTCCTTACTTAAGTGGATGTCCAGAAAGTTAATTGCATTTTCTTCTACCTGATAAGTGAAATCCAGAAATGAAGTGGATGTGAACAGTTCCAAAATGAACTGTTCAGTTCTGTTCCTCGGACCTTTCCACAAGAAGAACATATCGTCTTGGTACCTGGTGTACCAAGCGACATGTTCTCTATAAGTGGAACAATTAAACAGGAAAGAGGTCTCCCAATAGGCCAGTGCACAGTTGGCAAAACTACTCCCACATGGCGAACCCATAGCAATACCACTTTTCTGGAAAAACAATTTGTTGGAAAAATATATATAATTGTTTTCCAAGACAATTTCCAGTAACGTTTCTATTAGATTGATGTCTTGGTGTTCCATGCCTTTGGTGAAAAGAAACTCTTTAACCCATTCTATCCCTATAAGATGCGGGATAGATGTATAGAGATCTTTGATGTCAACTGTTAGGAACACATACTGCTCATTAAACTCCAAATTGTTGATATTAGCCAGAAAGTTCCAAGAATCATGACAAATTTGTGATTCCGATGTAACAAATGGTTTTAGCTTGAAGTCAACAAATATGGCACAAGCATAAGTTATCGAACCCCTACCATCCATGATAGGTCTAAATGGTGGATTCATAACATTCTTGTGTATTTTTGGTGATCCAAACAATGCTGGAACTATCGGGGCTGGCATAGTAAGATAATATGTATCCATATCAATAGTTCCCTCAAGAAAAAGGTCACTCAAAATATTTTTAATTTTGTTATAGGCTCCATTTAACTCATTTCTACTTGCACTCACATAGGCTTCACTAGCTAAATGTGTCAACATTTTGGTTTCATAATCTATGGTTTCATAACCCTTACATTACAAATGTTTAGCAAGTTGAGAAGATCTCTCTCATTTTTATCAATATTGCTATTTTTGTTTTTGTAATTAATGGTACCATTAGTTATACAATATCTAATGTCCATTTCGCAGATCTTCTCGAAAAGTGCCAACACCGGTTGAAGGGGTGGATTGAATAGACTAGAAACTCTAAGGCTTTGTGTTAATCCTGAACTTCGTCCCAGTTCACAAATTAAGTTAAGCTTTCGGACAAAGATCTTCAAATCCAGCACAGTTTTTACCATATCAGCTCTCAAAAAAAAAAAAAAATAAAAAAAAAAAAATAAAAATTTTTTTCATTAAATACTATTGCATTTATTACTTTTGATTAAAATATATTTGACCTGATTATAACCTGAAATTGTATAATGTTACTCTGTAATCATCATGTAATCTATGTGTGGAACTTAATCTTTGTATAATCTGTATGTGGAGCTTTTCTCCCCAGGACTCCATTGAAAACGGGTTCCTTGGGCCCAATGGACTATCCTGGTTAAACAACTGCAAATAAATAAATAAATAAATAAGTCGGGCACAAAGGTCAAGCCTTTAGACAAAAAGTTTGCCATTTCCTCATTGACTTCCAAAGAACTAAAGTTAAAAATATGGAAGTCACCTTCTGAGTTGGTTATTACTTTTACACCAGAGTAATCTACCTCCTCCTCCTGTTCTGACATCTCCTCTGGGGTAATTGTTTCCTGTTTTGTTTCGTTTGTAAAGGTTGTTGCTGGCCCCTGTTGGTTTTCCGAAAACCCTGTTGAGGACTTCTTCTGTTTGATTATTCGTGTGATACTGCATTCCAGAACCACTCTCGCCCATTACAGGCTGTTGGCGTCCTGAGACGTTCTGTTGGTTTTGGATGCGTTCACTACGGCGATCTGTGCTCATATGTGGCTGAATATCCTCCTCCTCATTTTCAAATGGCAAGGACCCAATCTCGTTGTTAGTTTCCAAAGAAGGCTCCTGACCCCCAACATAATTTTGTATTAAAGGTGGTGGGGGGTAAGCTATACCTCTACTATAAGCGTTCAAGTCTCTATTTAACGTTTTCTTTTTTATATCAATCATTTTAGTAATACTAGCATCAATACTTGTGAATATCGTAGAATATTCATATCTATACCGCTCAAAGTCAGGGGCATTATTAATAGTCTGTTCCAAATTCTCCAAGTCAGCTTTCAAAGCCAAAATGTGTCCCCCAATTTTGACACCAAACTGTTCAAATGTAGGAAATTACAACTTGAGGTTTACTACTTACAAGAGTGTGTTAACAAAGGTATAGTGCCAAAGGGGCTGCGGCAGTGGCGCTATCCGAATGGTTTAATCAACAAATCGGCTTTCCATTCGGAACTGATAGCTTTGTTCAACCGGCAAGGCCTTGAATTTTTGGAGGCACTTATTAAGCACTACCAGGGACAATATGCATCAGTTACAGCACGAGGTGGAGATTTATTCAACAGAACTGAAAAAATAGAAATGGAATGGATTATGAACTTGCGAGCCAGTCAAAGTCCTGGCCTTAACGCAGTAGTCCCCTTAAAACCAGTACTAAAAGAAAGGAGGCTTAGGGGGCGATAATAAACTTCTATCATAAAACCACTAAGAAATAGGGCTGAATAACATGACAGTAAAGCTATATAACCAGCTACTAAAGAACATATGAGAATGGACTCCTCCCAAGAGGACAGAATAATCAGTGACATACTTGCAGGAACTCAGGAAGTTAAACTGATTTGGCAGTGTATATAAAAAGACAGATTGGATACAAGTAGCAAGTGTAACCAATGAATAATGAAGGCAGAGAGTCTTATTTGAATATAATACCTCATTGGTCAATACCTAGAATATACACAGTATAAAAGGAAGAGCAAAGCAGATAAACATAGGATCTGAAGAAGGTTTCCAACCGAAAGCACTTATCCGTTCTGGAGTTCGTTTTTGAACACAAGCAGCATGCTTATTTGAAGTTGGCTTCAGAACTAGGAATATTTTGTAACCTGCTCCAGAGACTTTGCAAACAGACAGTTTGCTGATTCCAGTTGGCTTCAGAGGAAGGAAGAATTATTTTACGCTGATTTGAAGTTGGTCTTAGACTTTGGAAATTCATTCCGGTGACCTTGAACACGGGATGCCTATTGGAACCAATTGGCTTTAGAAGAAGGAAGAGCTTTGGGACTTATCCCCCCCCCGACTTTACACACAGGCTGTATGCAGGTTACAGGTTGGCTTCCAAGTAAGAAACTTTTTCCAACTTGCTCCAGTGCTTTGCATATAGACAATTTATTGACTTAGAACTTTGGAAGTACCTACTGAGGAAGCAGAGCATATAGTTGTCAGTGAATGGAGGTTTGCATTCATTGAAGAAAGGTAGCTGGAAGTGACTTCCAATGATTGAGTAATTTCTTGTTATATTGAGCCAAGTTACTATAACAAGAAATTTGCTCAGAGGAAAGTGCTATTAGTGTTTGAACCAGTACTTTGAAGTAGGTAATTTGTCGTTTTTTAACTGAACAGAATAAAAAATTGTTTTTACTTAAGGAGGGACCTGGGATACATATATAGTGCTTGCATACCAGCAACTACAAGAAATAGGATATATAATACCCGCCAAATGGACCATCTTGGAGCTAGCTACCACGTGGTGGGAGTAGCCTTATTGTGGCTTTTCATTTTATAATAATGTTTGAGGCCATATTTGAAGAGGCATAGAGAGGGTTCCAGGGTAATGTCTACTGGAAGTAAGTTCCAAGCTTTCCCAATGGAGTTGGCAAATAGGGAGTCACCAGCTGAGTTATTAGCTTTCAGTGTTTGGACTAACAGCTTGTTGGATGAGCGTAATGGTCTGGAGTTACTGTATGGTTTTATGATAGTTTTAGGGGCGGGTGTGTTTTCGGGTTGG
>NC_056727.1:548267302-548274685 GCF_019279795.1 Protopterus annectens
AGGGTATATTCCAAGGTGCTGCCTTGATAGGTTGCAGGGAGTGATGTGGTTCTTACTGTTATTCTGAGTGGGTGTTCGAGGTGCTCAGTCCAAAATTACTTGTTAGTTGAATGTTTTCTGTAAACCATGCACAAGTATTGGTCTGAATATGGTTCTCTGTGATTCACTAATTTCATTGAAAATTCTATCATGAAGAGGTTTATGGTAATTTCTATTCATAAACAAGGTGATCAGAAAGTGGCTGTCTTTATAGAAATTATCTTCATTGCTAATAATGTGGGAATGTCTATTGAATTGTCCCCCCTCAATATTTTTCTTCATGAAAAATGGGTGATGATTGCTGAAATCCAACAAATTATTATAGTACATCGTCTTCTGGAAAATATTGGAATCCCAACATATTGAGTTAGTGTTGAGTGATTTCTGTGTCCAAGAATTGTACTATGGGGCCACAGCCTGAGATTTTGAACTTGAGAAATGGAATGCTGTGATATAGGGACTGAATGAAAGAGTCCAGGTCTTGCTGTGAACTTTGCCACACAAAAAATATATATCATCAGTATAACTTGGTATGTTGAAACTCGGGTAGATGAACACGTGTGCTTGTGTCCCACGCACTAAGAATAAGATTGGCATATGCAGGGGCCATTTTTGAGCCCATCGCCACTCCCTTTCTTTGCTGATAAATAACTCCATTAAAATGGAAAAGTTACCTTGAAGCACCTTAGAAATCAAATCACAACTAATGTCAATCCCATCAGCAGAAAGAGCAGACTGTTGAACCAGAAATTATCTTAAATATTCCAGTCCCTCAGTATGTGGAATGTTTGTGTAGTGGTATTCAGTATCTAGCGTAACTTAGAATTGTCAGCTGTAGTAGGTTGATGAAGAAGTAGATAATTTAAAAATGCCTAAGAGTCCTTTAGAAAGAGCAGTGTGTTCTGGACTATTGGGTTCCAAACAGAATTAATGAACTCAGAAATATTTTCTGTTTTAGTCCTGTTGTTAGACACAGTGTGTCTAAACGGAAGATCAGTGGCATTCTTACACATTTTCTGAGTACCTGAAAACTTCCCTAGACTAGGGCAAGGCACAAATATAAACTGAAACTTCTCAAACGTAATCAAATTGTGTCTTTCCATTGTTGTAAGCAGTTTATCGATGCTAGCAGAGTTGCGAGAGACTGTTTTAAGGTCCACAACTTTGTAGTACTCATTATTAACAAGGTCTGCTGCAAGTTTGCCAATGTAACGAGATTGTTCCATCAGGACAATGCCAGTTCACTTATCCGCCCTCATAATGTGCAGTCTTGCATCCTTTTCCAGCTGACAAAGAGCTGTTAGTTCATTTGGTGTGAGATTGAATCATATTTCCCTGTTATTTTATGCGAGTCTCGCAAATCACGTTCGCACACTTTAAGAAAGATCTGTAGTTTGTTATGTAAGGGGGGTTGAAAACACTTTTCCTTTTAAGGGTCTTATTCATGATCGTATCATTGGATGTTCATCGTGCATACAGCTGCAGTCATCACACTTGGGTTATCCTGCCGTCAGGCGGGTCCTCGGTTGGCCGAATTCCAAAGTCTAGGTCCGGCGTCGGTTGTCGTCGCTTCTTCCCTGACGTCAGTGCGGCAGGGGTATAAAAGAGGCAGCTGATGCCATTTTCTTCAGTCTTTCTTGCCGCATGGTGCTCGAAGCAGAAGCAGTTTGCAAGTGCCGGTCGGCCAGCTCCTGAGATTTACGAAAAGTATTTCAGCCGAAGTCTTCTTTAAAGCTAAGTACCCCGTTGGGGAAACTTTTCTTGCCTCAGACTGATGTCAGACAAAGTTAATAATTGCATTTCTTGTGGAAAGCAAATACCGCATAAGGATTTTCACTCTTACTGTATACCTTGCTTAGGGCCAGACCACGACGTCTCGGCCTGCCGTTTTTGTGCTAGGTTTAACAAGCGCACTATTAAGCGCCGGGCGGAGTTCGCCCTTCATTATTTTGGCAAAAAATGTAATTATATCATGTCGTCGGATATACCGACGCCAGTTTTGGGCAAAAAACGCAAGGATAAGGACAGACATCCGAGGTCTGCACCGAGTACTGAGATCACGCTAAGGACGACTACCGGTTCTCCGGTTCTCAGCGAGGCGCCTACGCAGCCCCTGACTACCGATGAAACTATTTTACTGGCGACTTTAGTACCCGAGGTCGCAGGTTCCTCGGTCTCCATTCCCACTGCAGATACCGACGCCACTCTTGGCGGAGAAAAGGAAAGTTTAGCGAGGCCTGCCATTTCTGAAGGCGTTTTCAGGCCTACCACCTTCTCTATTAAATCGTTCACTAAATCTAAAGCTCCAATGAAAATTAAAAAAACAGGGTCCTCAGACCCCCTCTCAAGACCCCATGCCTAAAAAACAGATGCTTAAAATGGCTGAGGATTTGATTACACTCATCAGGGGTTCTCAACCCCCCTCAGACAAAAGACTCAGGTTGGAGGAAGACTACCCTTCCTCAGACCAGGCTTCTATTACCTCAGACCTTTCTGAGGACCAGAATTATGCCTATTCCCCATTTGAAGACTCTGACGCTGAGGAGTCTATTCCCTCGGTCTCCCCCTGAGGACTACTCTTTTGGGGAAACCTTACATACATTGAGAGAGCACTTCCACTGGGAAGGCCAAGATTATTCATATTCCAAGAAAAGGCTCAGGGAATTTCTGCTGCTTCCCCAGCATAGGCCCCTGGCTATTCCTCCTGTCTTAGATATTTTGGATGATGTATACGCAGAAGCCAGTCTTAATCCAGACTCTCTACCTCCTGCCCCTATTAAACCAGACAGATATTACCGGGTTCCTGATTCTCACCAGTTCCTTTATAAAAGCCCTACTGCTGACCCAGAAACTATTTCTCAGGGTCCCAAGGGGATTAAGGCCTCTACTGCTAAAAACCCTTTACCTTCAGAGAGAGATTCCAGAGCATTAGAAAGGTGGGGGGAAAAGGTGTATACATCAGCCACTTTAACCATGAGGGCATTCAACTGTCAATTTCATATGTTAAAGTACCAGCAGTTCTTGCTATCTCAGCTGAAAAGCAAAATGACACAAACAGAACAACCAGATTTGAAAGAGTTGCAGGATTTGTTGCATGGAGCAGAACAAGTGGGGAAACATACCTTACAGTGTGGTTTTGATGCTTTAGAGGCCTCATGTAGAGCTGCTGTCATGGGGTCTGTCATACGTAGACACACTTGGCTCAAAGAGCAAACCTTACCAGATCATGTCAAAGCAAAGTTATTAGATGCACCACTACAAAAAGATGTATTGTTCGGTGTTAAAGCTGAGGAGGTACTAAAGAAAATGTAGGAAAAAGCGAAATCTATGCAAACAGTTAAAGATTTCTTGCAGGTGCAACCTCCACGCTTCAGCAGAAACTGGCCTTCAAAAAATTGGTCCTTTCCAGCCACGGACAGACCCCAAAGGGGTAGATACAGGCAAGGGGTAGAGGACAACCTCAAGGATCTTACAGAGCTAGGCAGTGGCAAGCACCAGCCCCAAGAGGTGGAGAAGATAGACCACAGTCATTTAGAAAACAGGCGCAATGACTTTCCCCTATGCCTGCCAAACAAAGCTATAATGGCAGCACCTTTGGGCGGAAAACTGGCCTTATTTTCAAAAAACTGGCACATTGTTACAAAGGACAAATGGATTCTGGATATTATAGACAGAGGCTACAGGTTCCACTTTCACACCCTTCCAAAAATGAGAGGCATGCCAAACCTGCCGCAAAATCAATGAGCAGAGGCACAAAAACAAATTTCCGCTCTCATGGATATGAAAGCAAATCAAGAGGTACCTGCAAAGAACAAGGTCAAGGTTTTTATTCAAGACTATTTCTGGTACCAAGGAAGGACAAAGATTGGAGACCCATCTTAGACCTATCTATTCTAAACACATATCTATAGGTACCAAAATTCAAGATGCTCACATTACAGCAGCTTCTTCCCATGCTGGGCAAGGAGTATTGGCTGGTAACGTTGGACCTCAAGGAGGCATACCTGCATGTCCCTATCAGACAAGATTGCAGAAGATACCTCCGATTTCTTGCAGGTTCAACCCATTATCAATTCTCTGCATTGCCCTTTGGCTTATTTACTGCGCCCAGAGTGTTTACGAAATGCCTGGCATCAGTAATTGCTTTCTGCAGACAACGTGGAATACAAATCTACCCATATCTGGACGACTGCCTGATCCAAGCGGACAGCAAGGACATTCTATTGCAGCATCTGGCGTTTGTAATAAAACTGTTAAACTGCCTGGGGTACACCGTGAACAAAAAGAAATCAAAACTAATACCCTCTCAACAGATAATTTTCCTGGGTGCCAGCTTAAATACAACGGCCCAGATGGCTTACCTCACGCCAGATAAACAAGGGCAACTGTCTCAATACTTCAATAAAATGGCAACTTTAACCAGGCTAACTGCAAGGAAAATCCTGCAGGCTCTGGGGTTCATGGCATCTTGCATCCTACTAATACCATTTGCAAAGCTGCATATGAGGAAACTACAGTGGTACCTAAAAAACTTATGGTCTCAACACAGCCACAACTTGGAAACAATTTTACCACTCATTCCATGCCTTCAAAAGGAATTTTTGTGGTGGGCTCAAGCATGCCAAAGAAACACGGGTCTCCCTTTCTGTATAACACAAGCAAGTCAAATCATCACAATAGACACCTCAGACTACGCCTGGGGAGCACACATGGCAGATCAGTGCATCCAGGGAAAATGGCCCCAAAAACAGATGCACCTACACATCAACGAAAAGGAGATGCTAGCTGTGCAAAATGCTCTTATGACCTTCAAGGACCTACTGCATCCGGGCCAGCTATTAATAAGGACAGACAAACACCACAGTCATCTGGTGCATAAACAAACAGGGAGGGATGCATTCATACCCCCTGTGCAGGCAAGCTATGACCCTGTGGAACACAGCATTGGAATTACAAGTTCAACTACAGGCACAATTCCTGCCAGGGAAGGAAAACACACTGGCAGACAACTTAAGCAGAAATATGACAGACCCACACGAATGGAAGTTGCATCCTCAAGTCTTCTCAAAGATAACTCAAGCATGGGGAGAGCCAGACATAGATCTATTTGCTACCCACAGAAATTACCAGTTGGAAAAATTCTGCTCAAGGACCTATCATCCACAGGCCTGGAAAGTGAACGCACTCTCTTTCAATTGGACAGCATTGACAGTCTATGCCTTCCCGCCTCTACCTCTACTGACCAAAGTCTTATTAAAAACCAGAGCAGAGAGGCCACAAATGATTCTCATTGCTCCAGACTGGCCACGACAGCACTGGTATCCTCTCCTAAAGAGCCTGTCACATTCACCACCATGGATCCTACCTCAAGTTCCTCTTCTGTTGTCCCAGCACAACTACAAGACCCTTCACAGCCAGCTCAGAACTCTAAATCTAGCTGCATGGAAAATACCTTAATTTGCCAACAGACTCTCCTCTCCAAGGAGGTACAGGATGCCATCTTGGAGGCCAGGAGACCCTCTACTAGAAAAACCTACTCCGCCAAATGGAAACGATTTTGTTCCTGGAATCAAGCAAAGGGCCAGAATCCTTGGGTAATAAATATACCTCAGATTTTGCAGTACCTAGCTGAGATGTTAAACAGTGGCCTTTCCTTCTCTTCCATCAAGATCCACGCTTCAGCCATTTCAGCACAATACAATACGGATCCTCCTTTATTCTCACATCCTCTATTAAGGTAGTTCCTCAGAGGGGCAAAAAATATAAAACCCCCACAGAAACCACCAGCTCCAGCTTGGGACCTCAACTTTGTATTGGAGAAGCTGACACTGCCTCCTTTTGAGCTGGCTTCTTCAGCAGAGCTACAATACTTGTCATGGAAAACAGCCTTGCTTCTGGCTATTACCTCAGCACGCAGGGTTTCGGAGCTACAGGCCCTCATGGCTGTGCAACCATTCATCATTTTCCATCAGGACAGGGTTTCTTTACGAACCAACCCTACCTTCATGCCAAAGGTAGTATCCAGTGTGGCTTTGAATCAGACTATTCATTTACCTACCTTTTATCCAAATCCACAGAACAAAGGGGAGAGGCTACTACACTCCTTGGACATTCACAGGGAACTTCGTTATTACTTGGACAGAACAAAGTCATTCAGGAAATCTGAGCAGCTCTTTGTCTCCTATGCTACAGGTGCTCAAGGAAAGGCTATTTCCAAACAGACTATTTCAAAATGGATGGCCCACTGCATACAATTTTGTTATTAATTTCATGGAAAATCAGTGCCTGTATACATCAGATCCCACTCCACCAGGGCTACAGCTACCTCAGCAGCTTTCCTCAGGGGGGGTCCCTACCAAGGACATTTTGGAAGCAGCTACTTGGAGTTCAGTGCACACTTTCACCAAGCACTACCACCTTCCACTATACTCAAAATCTAGAGCGGGCTTTGCCACAGCAGTCCTGCAGGTCATTCTAGCCCCTCCTAATTCCGCTTAGTACCAGCCACCCTTACTTAGCTTTGGGATTCTACCCAAGTGTGATGACTGCAGCTGTATGCACGATGAACATAGTACAGTTTTGTACCTACCATAAATGTAGATGTTCAAGTGCGCATACAGCTGCAGTCCAGGTTACCCTCCCTCCATCTCCTCTTTGGACAGGGCTTATGACAAACACCTTTAACATACAACCTATTTGGGGTATTCCTTTATGGTGTATTTGCTTGCAACTACTGTTTTGATTTATCTCCTTATGTATGTTTGCATAACATCATGTATTGCCTTCTTTTCTGGGGGCACCTGACATCTGGGGCAAGAAAAACTGAAGAAAATGGCGTCGGCTGCCTCTTTTATACCCCTGCCGCACTGACGTCAGGGAAGAAGCGACGACAACCGACACCGGACCTAGACTTTGGAATTCGGCCGACCGAGGACCCGCCTGACGGCAGGATAACCCAAGTGTGATGACTGCAGCTGTATGCGCACTCGAACATCTACATTTATGGTAGGTACAAAACTGTACTTTCCTGATGGTTCAACCTCAGCATCATCAATTTGAATTTGTAAGTTCAGCTTTGAAACATCCGCAGGTGTAGTATAAAAGGTTGGGTAAATTTGCGTGTTGCACTGGGATAAAAGTGAATCCTTTGTTTAACACACTAAGTGATTCACTCAGTAACACACACTCCTTGTTAAATTAAAGACTGCTGAGCTTGGAATTGTAGTAATTACAGTAAATAGGGTTTACTGCCCTTGACCAGTCCTCCTTATTCTTCCCCTCGCACGGCCCCTTCTTCTTGATGTTTGTCCGCTGCCTCTCCTGTCCAGTATTCATTCGTTCCCC
>NC_056727.1:548303765-548331265 GCF_019279795.1 Protopterus annectens
GTAGGGTTTTTATGTGTTTGTGCATTTAGTGCAACCTCGGAGTTAGTATATATAATTAGCGGGGGTGTGGGGGGCACAACCCCCCACATGGGTGCAGGGTGGGGCTTGCCCCCTGCTTGTAGATAGGGTAGGCATGTTTGTTATGTTGTGTTTGTTGTTTTGTTGTAATGTCATTAGGTAGGTGTATATGTGCTTGTTTGTGTTGTGTGTGTATGTGTATGATCGTGATTTTGCGTTTCGCTGTTGTGGGTGTCTTTTTTTGAGTTTTTGCCTTTATAGTCTCGAGATACTAAAATTCGATATTTTAGTATTTCGAGATTGTAAAGTGATATATATATATTTTTGTGTATATGTATGTGTGTGTATATAAATATATGAAAGGCCACGCAATGACATGCACAGCTTTATAACAGAAAAGTGAAGCTAGAAAAAGAATGGTAAAGAATAGAAAGGAAAGCTTTTGTTAGAGTAGCACTTTCTTCCTTTAATAGACTTAGTCAGTTTTCACACATGGTCAAAATCCTTTTGAATATGCTATTTTAAAAACAATTAGTACTTTTAAAGTAACCACATTTAATGCAACTACCAACTGATATTTTATATGCTGTTATTGATTTAGCCCTCCATGCATTCAAAAAGGGTTTAATACATAATACTCTGTAGATAGGAGGATCATTCAGTTAAAATATATGTTTCTGTGTCTTTGTATAACCGGAGCACACAAATTTAAAGATAACTTTACTTTTTGTATCAAAATCCTACAAGGCTTCTTTGTCTATTCAGCCTTTTTTTCATCCCCTAGTACTTTAATTTTATGGAATAGTAGAGCTGTGACACCACAGTGAAACATCTTATGTTATGTAGTCCTATCTCGGCTACATTCTTACCCATGGGTTTGGTGCCCTACTCGGCCTCTTCGCTAGCTCAAAAGTCTCTGATTGGCTGGGCTAAGAGGGTATCCATAGTACACTGCTTCGCATCCCCAGATCTCGTTTGCCGCTTGTAGAGCTCGGATGTGGTCTCGCTTGGCTGTGGCTAAGTACCCTTTTTGAAAAATTTCTCTTGAGAAATTGGTTGCTTTATACTCAAAAAGCTATTTTAATAGCTACTCTTGCTGCGGTAGTTGTGTTTCTGTGTTTTGTAGTGTTTTTGTGGTATCCCTAACTGTTCCCACGGGCTAGGCCCGTTTTAGTTAGAGGTCCTAGTCCTACTTTGGTGAGTAGTTCTTCTGTTTCTTGTTGTATATTTGTTTTTTGAGAACCGTTTAAGGTAAAGGTTCTCTCTCTGTGTTATTGTTGTTGGTTAAGAGCTTCGTCTCTATGGTACTGCCTGCTATCTAAGTTGTGGGCTTCCCGCCCGTTTTGGTAGTTAACGGTAGTTACGCTGTGTGCTTTGCATAGGATATGTCTAAAGATCAGAAAGAACATAAGCCTTCTTGCTTTAAAAAGTGTTCAAAGTGCGGATATAAATTGTCCATCACGGATGGACACTGTCTGTGTCTACTGTCTTAGAGCCATCCATTTACAGGAGTCATGTAGCTTTTGCCACGCCTTCAGTCCTAGGATGCTCCAAGAGAGGAAAAACAAATTGATTTTAAAGGGACTGCTTAAACCCTCTTTTGAGGAGGCTATAGATTTGGCTCCCAGCTCCCAGTCGAAATCTAAGTCCTCCAAGTCCAAGAAAAGGTCTCCGGCTCCATCGGCATCTTCGGAGCTTCCGGAGAAGATTACGATATTGGATACTACTTCCTCGGCTCCACTGTCTTCGGGGCCACAGGAGGTGTCTGTGTTAAGTGAATCAGCGTCCGCTCCGATCATTCTCAAACCTATTCGGAGCCGGTCGCTGAGTGTGAGGCATGGTTCACCAGATAAGAGGTCTCAGTCTCCATCCATTTCCTCCAAATCCTCCAGGCTTTCTGATTTGGATGTGGATAGGGTGGTGCAGAGGCTCCTGCAGTCGCTGGTGTTGGCTAAACTGTTTTCGGCTCCGACCCAGTCGGCTCCGGAGCCAATTCCTATGGTTGTTTCATCGATTCCTCCTCCGAACACATCCCTGCTGTCGGAGCCGGTATGTTCCGCTTCAAGTGATGTTCCTGCGCCGGCTCCGATACCTCCTCTGGTGCCGACCTTGGCTCCTTGTCGGTTCCGTCCACAGGGTTCGAGACTCGAGTCTCCTCGGTCGGCCCCGAAGGGGATGCCTCGGGACATCTTTCAGTTCTGAGTCTCCCACTTGGTGCATCGGCTGGGGGGACCCTGGTCATGGCCTTGGAGGCCAGTTGGTCCTCTGACTCGGGGAGACCCGCCTTCGAGGCCATGCGGAGCTCGCTGGCCAGGTCGTCAGCTACGTCACTCAGGTCGGTCATTCCATCCCCTACCACTCTGGTGAGAGCTTCTGATACCCACCTATCCTTGGACAGCAGAGCGCCAGGCCCTAAGGATACCCCCTGAGCGGTCCCCCACTTTCTGAAGGTCCCTCAGAGCCTGTGCCTGAGGAACCTCCCAGAAAGAAATTGCGCAAGGGGAAGCACATAGACTCCCAGGACGAGTCTCTCACTTCTGATACTGACCTCGAGGAGTCGGAAGGGTCCCCCAAGTCTTCCTCTGATGATGTTTCCTTCTCCGATATCCTGAAACAAAGAGGAGACTGGCCTTCCAAAACCCTTTCCGAGGAGGAGTCATTATTCCTTGAGGCTTTTGGCGCTCAACCTTCCACCTCCTGGGTGTCTCCACCCTTCGATGAACTTCTTGACCTTATTTGTTAAAGGGTGTGGGAATTCCCTGATTCTGTGGACCCAGTACCTCTGCGCCCCAACAAATTTCGCTCTGCCCCTCACAGAAAAGAATTTCTGACAAAAGGAGTCCCGGTAGATGCCATGGTGGTGGCGGCAGCCACCCAGAAGGAAGTTGCAGAGTCTTCCTCTTCGGTCCATCCTCCTAACAAGGAGTCCAGGACTATGGACCGGTGCGGGAAACGTACCTTGTCTTCAGCCACCTTCACCTTAAGGTCACTGAATTACTTATCTCATTTAACTTGGCTCATAAGAGATCTCCTTAAGGAGTTAGGATATACTCTTGCGGGTAACATACCTGAAGCGGTGGCTCAGACAGTCAATGCACAGGTTTCTACCCTCAACTCTATCGCAAACTCGTCCATGCGACTCATTTTATATGTGGCCGAGGGAGCGAGTAGGGCGGCCAGCTCGGGTGTAGCCCTTAGAAGGCAAGCCTGGCTGCGCCTGTGTCACTTTGCGGAGGCCTTCAAGTCTTCCTTCACTGATGCCCCTTTTGATGGTTCCTCATTGTTTGGGACCAAAGTGAAAGACACCCTCACCAGGTGCGAGCAAGAGGGAAAGACCCTATCTGCCATAGGGGTCTGTTTTTCCCTCCCGTCTAAGCCTTATCCCAAGGCTCAGTGAGGGGGAAAGATATGGTTCAAGAAATCACAAAGGTTTTTTCCTGCCGCACAAGGTGAAACCCTCTCCCGAGGCAGGGGAGGGGGGAGTTATTCAAGGAGACGTCACCCCAGAGGCAAAGGGGGCCCCGCAATTCTGGGGACCGCGACTCTTTTCGTGGCTCCCCATACTCTCATTTCTGTGGGTGTGCCCGACTGTGCTTATCCGGAGCCAGTCGGGGTTCGAATTTCCTTGTATCCGGAAGCCTAGGAAAACATCACCCAGCACCGATGGGTATTAAGGATAATTTCCGGAGGTTACACCATTCCATTCTCTTCAGTACCCCTCCCATTAGAAAAATCCCAGACGTTCCACCCAGTCAAAGGGATTAAGCAGCCTCAGAGATATCGCAGCTGCTAGGAAAAAGAGTCATCCAACCAGTCTCCTCAGACCAGATCGAATTAGGGACTTACTCAAGATTCTTTTTGGTGCCAAAAAGAATAGAGGACCTGAGACCCATACTAGATCTCAGTCAACTCAACCATTACGTACACAAGTCCAAATTCTGTATGGTCACCCTACAATCTATTCTCCCATTGTTGGGAAAGGAAGTATGGATGTGCTCCATTGACCTGAAGGATGCTTACTACCATATCAAAATGGACAGGGCATCCAGGTGTTATCTACGCTTCAGGCTGGGAGCCAGACATTTCCAGTTTCGAGCCCTACCCTTTGGTCTCACCACAGCCCCCAGGGTGTTCACCAAGTGCATGGCAGTGGTGACGGCTCACTTGATACGTCAAGGATTCCAGGTGTTTCCATACCTGGATGACTGGCTCCTCACTGCCCCCACCAGGCTTCTACTAATTCAGACCAGGGACACTACCATCAGTCCATGTCACCAATTAGGCATCACGATAAACTGGAAAAAATCTGCCTTGTTACCCTTACAGCATGTCACCTTTATAGGAGCAGAGCTGGACACCATTCAAATGCGAGCATTCCTACCACAAGAAAGAATCACAGGGTTACAACAACAAATTCTCACGCTGATGCCTCTGAGACATGCGAAGGCAAGACTGATTCTTCAACTCCTGGGGACCATGGCAGCTACTATCTTGTTGGTCCCGTTAGCAAGATTACACATGAGAATTCTCCAATGGCTTCTCTTTGTCCAATGGTCTCTCCAAAGACTTCTGCTATCCCATCCAATCCTAATGACAGACAAATGCAAGCAGGACCTCTGTTGGTGGCTGTGCACCAACAACTTGGGAACGTAGGAAAACCCTTTGTTCCACCCGTCTCTGTGGCCACAGTGACCACGGACGCCTCCCAGATAGGGTGGGGGCGGGCATTATCTCGACAGGATGGTCCAAGGCACGTGGCAGGAGCACGAGATACATCTGCACATAAACGTCCTGGAGATGAGAGCAGTGCTTCTTGCATTGCAGGCACTTCAAGAAGTCCTCCCTCTAGGGACTATTGCTATACACTCAGACAACATGTCAGTAGTGTGGTATCTCAACAAGCAAGGAGGAACCCAATCTTATCCACTATGTAGGGAGGTCATGTGCGTGTGGCAATGGGCAATAGCTTCCCAACGGTTTCTAGTGGCAACTCACATCCAGGGGAAGACCAGTGTGATAGCGGACAGGCTAAGGAGGGCGATTCTTATGCCCTACGAGTGGTCCCTGAATCGCCTGGTGGCAGAGCGAATCTTCAGCAGATGGGGTCAACCTTGCTGCGACCTTTTTGCCAGCCCTCTCAATGTGAAATGCAGCAACTACTTCTTGCTGATCCCCCCCCCCCCACCGGGGGAATCACCCAGGGACGCTCTAGCTCACAGTTGGCCCTCCGGTCTGCTTTATGCTTTCCCTCCGTTTCCCCTTCTCTCAAGGGTGATTCAGAAAGCGCAATCCTTGGGAAGCAGGATGATTCTGATTGCCCCACACTGGCTTCGTCAATTATGGTTCCCCTTCCTTCAACCCTACCTTGTGGATACTCCTTGGATTCTGGAACCCCTTCCAGACTTACTGACACACATGTCGGGACAGTTCCACCCCTCTCTGAGGACACTCCGGCTAACAGCCTGGCTACTCCACTTCCATCCTTAGTCAGTTGCCATAATTTTTCGCCAGATGTAGTCCATATTTTGTCGTCCTCTCATAAACTATCCACTAGAAAAATCTACTTTAGCAAATGGAAAAGATTCTCTATTTGGGCTCATTCCAGAGGCATTGATCCCTACACAACTCCAATTGATTCCGTTTTGGAATTTTTGTCTATATTGTTCTATCAGGGGTCCGCTTCAGCCACCATCAAAGTTCAGCTAGCGGCTATATCAAACTTCCACGTGGCCAGTGGGCCTAGCCTTGTGGCACACAGACTATGTAAAGCATTCCTTAAAGGTACTCTATTGCTTCGTCCCCCAGTATCACAACCTGTTATGCCCGGGACCTCAATTTTGTTCTTCAAGCCCTCACTCTTCTACCCTTCGAGCCTGAAGCTACCTGCAAGTTAAAGTTTCTAACATGGAAAACAGCTTTTTTAATAGCTATCACTTCAGCGAGGCGAGCGAAGTCCAAGCCCTTTCCATCAAACCCCCATATCTGATCTTCCATAAAGATAGAGTCTCCATTAGACCAAACCCGTCATTCCTTCCCAAAGTGGCTTCCCTGTCTAATATAAATCAGTCTATTGAGCTGCCAGTTTTCTTCCCCAATTTTTCCAACAAGGCAGAATTCAGATTTCACCAATTAGATGTACATAGACAGTTATGCTTCTATCTCCATCGGACAAAAGATATTCGGAAATCTAACCAACTCTTTGTCTCCTTTTCCGAAAACAGGCTTGGTTCTCTGGTATCCAAGGTCACAATCTCTAGATGGATAGCCAGCTGTATTTGCTTCATTTATCACACAGCAGGTAAAATTTTGCCCTTTCCACCTAAAGCCCACTCCACAAGAGCTGTCTCCACATCCACAGCCTATCAAGCTAGATTGTCGATGGATGATATATGTGCTGCAGCCACTTGGGCTTCTCCTCACACTTTTGTCTCTCATTACAAATTGGACGTGGTTTCCAGGGGCAGATCTTTATTTGGCTCCATAGTTCTCAGGAGTATTTTCCTATGAGCCACTCAGGTTGTAGGTGCTAGGGACGCTGTCCCATGGGTAAGAATGTAGGCGAGATAGGACTACATAACATCAGGAAGTTATGTACACACCATAACGTTCGATGTATGTAGTCCATCTCGCTTCACATTCTTACTTACCCTCCTGCCTTCCCCCTGCCTGGAGGATTTGGAGGTAAAATTTTATCATGCAAAATCCCTTTGATTAATTTGTTTGGATAATTTGTTTCTATGGATGTGTGCTATGTTTGCAGTAATTGAATTGTTTGCAGCAAACTAGATCTGGGGATGCGAAGCATTGTACTATGGGATACCCTCTTAGCCCAGCCAATCAGAGACTTTTGAGCTAGTGAATAGGCCGAATCGGAGCCGATATTCGTCTCCGAACCCATAGGTAAGAATGTGAGGCGAGATGGACTACATACATCGAATGTTATGGTGAGTGCATAACTTCTTGTTGTATTTTTTTTTGTTACACAGAGGTTGTGACCCCTTCCCTGTGATAGTCTGCAGATGTAAAGGGCTTTTAGTGATTCACTGTACATAGTGGTCCTGTAATACCATGCACAAGCCTCTTCTAGCAACAGTGACCTTTAATACCACACACAAGTCTCTTCTAGCAACAATGACAGTGATACAGACTATCTCTTCATACGGTTTATTTAGTAAACTTCTGCTGGAATAAAGCATGCTGAGGCCTGGTACCCTTGAGATTGCTGGGTATTTGCTGCCTGATCCAGTATTTCAGCTGTAATTTATTTTAACTGTGGTCAGTGAACTCACTCAAGCGACATGGAACTGTAAAGTGCTGGAAGAAAGAAACTTACAGCATCAGAAAATCAATGTAGGTCACGGTTGGGACTCTGATTATTTACCTGGCTTCTTATTAGTGTATTTGGAGAGCACACCACTAGGAACAATATTCAAATGGCATATGTTTTGTATACCCCCCAAATCTGATAAACTCAATGTGCATTTTTCTCCTGTTAGTTGTTGGATGAAAGAGTAAGCAAGATTACCTATAGCTGTATTTTTTCTCCCCTTGGTTATTGTTGGGCGAAATAGTAACCCTAATTACCTAGGGCTGTAGTTTTTCACCTTATAGCTGTTGCTAGTGTATAATAAGAACAATTACCCTATAGCTGTTTTGTAATTACTGCAGTATGTTACAGTTTCCCCAGAGTATTGTTTACAAATAAATAAAACTACTTGCTTTAAAACTAAAATTTACCAAGGGCTATAGTTCCTTTAACGTCCTACCTACGTTCATCCCAGACCATTTTGTTGATTGTTTTTTCTGGTCCCCAGCACACTGACCTGCTCCCCAGCACACTGACCTGCTCTACCCACTCCATTTGCCCTCCCTCTGCTCATGCTGTCTCCACTGCTCTACCCTACCCCATTTCCCACCCACCCCTGCTATACTTAAACTTTTTCCCAAATAGCCAGTCCCCTGTAAGTAAAGCAATCCAATCACAGCAAAGAAAAGTCCATATTTATATCATTCCATGTATCCAGTTACATTATATCGTACTCTTATACCTACTACTTGCGTCTTTTATTGAAATAAGTCATAACCAGACAAAATAATAGTTTTAAATCCTTCACATATCAATATTATCAATATTATTCCTACTGACCCATAGCATTATTACTTAGACAGATCAGAGACACAAGTTGTAAGCAATATGGTAACTTTATACTCCTCAGTCCTGCTATTTCTGTCTATTATGGCTCACATAACTTCTTGTGATACAGAACTTAGCACAAAATCTGCATACACTACCCCCTTCCCAAGCCCACTACAATTTAAGCACGCAAATTTAATAATAGCACTAATTATCTATACTCCCACAAACATAAACCATGTAGGATTTACCTTACTCACACAACAGTTTTATCCTAATGTTAAACAGAAGTACGATAAGTTTATTTGAAAATGTTTAAAATTTATAGTTCACATTACATCACAGCTCATACTTAGCAGGGATATTTATTTATTTATTTATATTTATTTTACATTTGTTGGCTGGGCTAGTCTAGCTGGATACATGTCCATTTTCAGTAGAGGCCCAGGGAGATAAGCTCCAAGCATTAGTAAATTACAAAAAAGATTACAATAGTTAAAAAAATGACTAAATTCAAATACAAAGAAATTAAAAAAGATTTAAGAGAATCAAAAATTGTTTCTGTGAATAATAGCTCGCAAGCTGTGCAAGGTTTAAAATACAATTGAGTACAAGGACATTCAGTATTCTGAAAATAATGATTAGTAGGTCTGAGAAAGAGAAAGAGAGAGAGCAGAAGAAGGCAAGAATCACATATTCACCCGAAACAAGTCCAACCCATCTAAATCTTCACACCCTAATCCTAAAGCCCCAACAGCTATTAACTCTCCCCAGAAAACTTACTGGCTTACTACTACTTAATATAAATCTCAGAAGCGTCATGAACAAAATTTAAGATTTGCATGCCAACCTTGCTCTGTATACTCCAGATGTAACCCTTATAACAGAAACTTGGCTAAAGCCAGACATCTCTAGTAACAAAAAAATTCCCCAGCATACAATATACATAGGCTAGATAGACAATAGAAAAGAGGTGGTGGTATCACCTTTCTATACAAAACCAGTCTCAATTTAGACACTTTAGACCGAACCATCCCAAACTTTAACAACACCAAAATGCTGTTTACTAAATTAACAATTAATCCAAAGAAACATCTGAACATAGTGGGTGCGTACATCCCACCTGGGAGCACTTTGACTACTGTAGAACACATCCTAAATTGGACAGCAGCATCCCTCCCTCAAGTAACAGTTATAATGGGTGACTCTAGTAGCTCTCAAAATCCCACTGACCACATTAAATTACATGGTTTCTCGCAAACATTCCATACTTGTAATAGAGTAGACAAAACTTCAAACAAACATTCAGTCCTGGACTGGATCCTGACAAAAAGGCCAAATTTATCTCTACCCTTTGGCTGTCTCTCAGATAACCTCAGTTACCATATTCCAACTTACATTCTCCAACACCGAATAAATCCACAAAAACTTGCCACCTAACACCAAGTCCGAGATGAGAAAAAAATTGTCTCCCAAGACTTCATAACTAGTTTAAAAAAATGCAACTGTGTACCATTCAGAAATCTCCTTTTAGATACTGCAGTTGAATACTTTAACTCAACCCTCCTCAATATCCTAAACATCTTGGCCCCCAAAGAACAACAAGGATAAAATCCAGTTATGTCCTCTGGCTAACCAAACACGGTCTCTTTTAAAAACTAGAGATGAGGCCTGGGAGAAATGGCTTAACAACAAAACTGTAACTAACAAACAAACATTTCTAAAACTATGAAATAAATCTAAAAAACATATTAGGACAAAATAAATTACTATAGCAGTATCCAATCAAAAAAATCAAAGAAACCAACAAATATTCTGGGTTGTCATTAAAAAAAAAAAAAAAAATCCTACAGCCAGGTCAAACTAGTACTCCCTTCCCAACACTCACGAATACTAAAGACAGCATAGCTGCACAATTTAACAGATACTTCACTGAATCCATACTAACCCTCACAACAATAATTTCTCTTCTCCTACCCAGACTCACATAGTACCCATGCTTGATCCCAATAACATCTCTTTCCAACCTGCCCCAATAAACACCGTAATTAAGTATCTCAAAAGGCTTAACTCTGCTATACAGTTGCTGCTGTCTATCTGCCGAATATCTAAAAATTGCTGCAAAAGCAATATCCTGTCCAGTATCAATATTAATAAATTGATCCATTTCAAAACAAGTCCCTAAAATTTGGAAAGCATCATATGTCATTCGTCTGCATAAAGGCAGAAACTCGACAGAATTATCAAACTACCAGCCATTAGCTATACTATCACCATTACTATAAATACTTGAGAGGTGCATCCATTCACAAATCTTAAACTATCTAATAACCAACAATCTTCTGTCTTAACACTCTGCATGGTTTCCATCCTTATAATACCACCACTGCCCTTATTAACTTTACAAACATTATTAAGCACCATCGCAATGAAGGCAGTTTAGTTTCCTCCATCTTTCTTGATCTGTCCAAAGCTTTTGATACTGTCTCTCATTGTAAACTCTTAACTGCACTCTCAGAACTTAAACTTAGCCATTCTCCACTTAACTTGCTTCCGACAGTATCTAACTGGTCGCCAGCAAGCTGTAAAATGGCAACAAAATCTCTCTTCACTACTTCTTGTAAGCCTGGGAGTACCACAGGGATCTGTTCTAGGTCCTCTCCTTTTTATTATCTTTACTAACAGTCTTCATACTGTCACCCCACTTGCCTCTGTATTTCAATGGGTGGACAGTTCCACCTTGATCTGTGCCACCCCAACACTTCAAAACCTCCAAAAAGTCACCCAGCAGTCATTCATTGCAGTGGAATCTTGGCTAAACAATGCATGACTTATACTTCACCCTAACAAAACAAAACACATGCTCTTCTGTCCATCTAGAGCTGCAGACCCCCACCTACCATTCAATACATCATCATCAAACCATACAATTATTTCTCTGGTTTCCCAAAGAAAATTACTTGGCGTGGTCATTGACCATAATATGAAATTTGCCATAGACATCACAGACAATAAAAAAAAGTTCACAAAAAATAGGAAACGTACAGAAATCGGCACTTTCTAAACAAATCTTCAAAGGCCTGTATAGCAAGAACCATCTTATCTCTACGCTGCTATATGCTTCACACATTCTCACAAATATTAAGAAATCTGACCTAGCAAAACTCAAAACTTGCTATAACAGAATCACAAAGTTTGCTACAGAATCAGATTTCAGATTCCATCATTGTTTGGCTTTAAAACAACTATCTTGGCTCAAATTACCAAATGTACTTGCTTGTAATCAACTCATCTTCACCCATCAAATACTAAAACATCCAGAAAAAAGCACCAGTGCTTCAAAATCTGCTAATACACTACTCCAATAATAGGGTGTTGAGTTCCAGTGCCACATCCTTCTTAAATGTATCCAAACCTAACAATGCAGCCAGAGTTTTACTCAAATTGCATAGCCAAAACTTGGAATTCCACGCCATTAAATATCAGAACTATTACTACCACTTTCAACTTTAAAAAACTTCTCAAATCACACCAATCTGAATCCTGGACCTGCTCTTGCACAAACCCTGGTTAGAAAATAGATCTCTTAAGGCAAATAAAAGAAAACAACCCATTATTGTTGTATTTGAGTAGTATACCCTTCTAAGCATATATATATATATATACTTAACTTCTTTGTTTTTTGTGTGTTTTTTACCTTCAGTCAGAGTACTACTATTCTTTTTATTCCTGCATAGACTATATGATTTTATTAGTGAAATGTATAGCATGTAGCATGTATTTTTCATTTTGTGCTTGTATCTGAGAGTGAATCAAGAATTGTAACTGTGCGTTGTATATTTATCATACTGTTATTCATAAATGGGGAGGTTTTCTCCCTGGGCCTCTGCTGAAAAAGGACATTTTGCCCAGTTGGACTTTCCTGGTAAGAAAATGTAAAAAAAAAAAAAAAAAAAACTGTTAAATATGTTTTCCATCTACAGGCAGCTGAGACATACAATGTTAATATAGAAGTTTCCAGATTTTTTTTTTAAAGACTGCTTCACATAGATTGTTTATCTTTACTTGAAATGTTGCCATCTGTGTCCTGTTTGGGTTGGTTATGTTTTGAGGAGAGCTACTCATTTTAATTTGGCATGTTATATGTGTTAACATAGCACTCACTTTCTCAGAATACATTGTCTTGTACATTTGGAACTGTCTGATAGTCTCGTATGTTGGGGAAGTTAAGTATCCGTCTGCAATTTCCCCTCAAGGTGTGGAAGTAGCTATTTATGTCCAGAAATCTAGGTGCGGCTCTAAATGATAACTGCAGAAGATTAAGTATTAAGTTAAAAAAATTGCTTTTATTTTTATATTTGTTTAATTTTTGTTAATGTGTTTGAGTTGTGTTATTGATTTTTATAGCTAAGTATTTTGTTTAACTTTTTAGGTCAACTATTAAGCCAAAAGTGCCTCCACCTCTGCCACCTAAGGTAAGCAGATATTACAACAAATTCCAGAGCCTGAAGATTACTTAAAGAAAAAGGTTATGGTGTTTGTTGACCATCCCACTTCATTTTGACACAGTAATTAGGTGCAAATTATATGAAATGTATTACTCTTCAGTTTCCCACTCCTTCAAGTCTTTTTTCCGTTATGTGCATGCGCAGACACATACACACACACACACACACACACACACACACACACACACACACACACACACACACACACACACACACACACACACACACACACACACACACACACACACAGGAAACTGAAGTATTGCTAAAATGTAACTTTTGCTTTTACAGAACCTGGAATTTGTGAATTTTCTTCAGCACTCTGCGCTTGCAGTTTCAGAGTATCTATTCTTTTTGCTACCATGCCTGCTGACCGTCAATTCTCTCTTCAGTTACACATACCCATTCTAAGCGAGCTGTAATTGATGCAACTATGAAGGTAGTACTTTGTGTCCTTGTCAGCATCCCAGCTATGAGGACATGTGTACAAGACCTAACCCTGCCCCAGGCAAGGGGATGTGCTCCCACAGTGCCTCCTTTTACATGTGCATGCTCCCATATGCTTGCTACAAAGTCTACTACTATCAGACAGTGGCTTGGTGAGCCAAAAACCCATCCCTGGGTTGAACATTTTCATTGCTTCTTCTCCAAAAAAATGTGGCTTTATGTGTACTTATCCACCTTGCTCTCCCTGCTGTCCCCCAAGAATGGGTACTTGGATCCTCCCCTGACAGTTCTGTCTAGCACCCAAGCTGCTAATCAAACACTGGTTGCCTGAGTAGTAGTCAGAGGTTTGTCCTTCTCCACTAGAATTACATAAGTAGGGTTTCATATTTAACTTGTCTTCTTTTTACTGTGACCTTCTCTGTGAAAAAGTGTTACCATATCTTTTTTAAGGAACAGTTTTTGAAGGGAGTGCCACACACAGAATGCAACCTTGCTAATGTTGAATATTCATAGAAAATGTTTTCCATGAAGCTTTTAATCAGAGAGGGATGAATTTGATATTTACATCTACACTGATGAATGCATCCCACAAACTTGCCTAATTTTTTTCTTATCACATTATTTCTGAATGAATGACTTGTCAGATTTTTGCATAATTATTTCTCCCCCCTTGTTCATTAGTTTGTAATGTGAAATGACTGAATGACTGAAAATATAGACTTGCATGTACAAAGTCCAAGATTGCCATTTCTCAGAATATTCCCTTATCTCCAAGGTATGGCAGTCTCGGAGTTGGTATATATAAATTTGGGGGTGGGGTGAGAGGTTTGCTGACCACAGTGAGGGTGTTGGGAGGTTCCACTAGCAGAAAACAAGTTTAAAAGAGAAAAGCAGTGTTTAACATTTGCTTTTCTGTATTTTCAGGGGGAGGGAGGGTTGATATTTCTGGACTTGACATTACAACTCGCAGCAGAGTCCACAAAATGAGCATTTGAATGCTAGGCTTTGGATAAGAGTTAAAATACTTCATGCTACTACTACTTGTCCCAAAACGTGGCTTGACTTTTCTAAATTTTGTCATCATTTTAATCTGGTTTTCTTTGTTCTGGACAGGAAACTATTCTAGTGATTCTTCTTCTTATATATATATATCAAGAAGATGGAGATGAAAGAGAACACAAAGACAATTTTCCATCAGATTCTTCTTCCTGTTTGTTCTGTAGGTTACAGCTGTAAGCTTATCATTAATTTCTGTGAACATATGAACATGTGTAATACTAAGGAGTAGGCATATACTCCCTCTTCCATCAATCACACTTCGAAAGTGGATAGTGTTGATTAGCATTGATTTCTGGCTATATTGCAGTCACTGTAAAGCCTTGTTTTCAAGTCAGATGAAAAGGCCTTTATATGCTGCCAGGAAAATGGGGATGAAAGCGAGAGAGGTTAAAATGTCATTAACATTCACTGCATGTGGTCCTTGACTTATTCTTTACATCATGCCTTGCTTTAAATGTGACTGATTTGCATAACACCCTCAACATACACTTGTATTTTAGTGTTCACCTGGAACTGGAGTATGTCGTCTGTACACCCCTTTGTTTTTGCAGGCAACACTAATTCTTTCCATACATGAACAAACACCATCTCTGATTTTGAAAACTGTCTTCCATAGCCAACTTTGAGATTTTCATTTTTTTGGTCTCGCTTTCCCTCTGCTGCCTGATGATTCATTCTCTTACTCTCTCTCTCTGTCTTTCAGAGTGTTGTTCTTCATCTTTACCAAGGCAAGGGTCAGCCGAGAAGAGGCACAGTTCATACAGCTAGCAGGGGTGGCTTGAGATTTTCTTTGATTTGCTGTACTTTCTCTGAGCATGTGCTCGTAAGGTAACTGCAGTGGACCTCCCTTCATTACCATGAGAGTGTATCCTAGCAAGCCACCCTGCCCTTGCCATATGACACTGCAGGTGGACTTCCACAGTCTCCACCAGGGGGGTGATCCTGCCTTCATGTTTGGCCCCAAGCATGCACACCACTTTCCATCCCTGAAAGAAGTAAGTGGGCTCCACACCTTCATTCTTCTTTCTCCACTCACAGCTCCTTCTTTGATAGGGCAACTAATCAAACTTCAGTCATGTAGGTCATTGTCAGGGTTCCACCTTTCTTTGTCACAAAATCCAGTGAGATTTCCTTTTTTGATATTCTCATCTCAGTAGAATTGTGGGTTTTCTCTAGATGTTTCACTCTGAGACATATGTACCTGATGTTCTTTCTGTTTCACTGTTGCCTTCCTGACTTGTGGGATTTCCTGCTGTGGAAGCCTTTGGCCGGCCTGACGACCTAAGTAAAAATATCCCTCCTTCTAAGGCTCATGGATGCCCTTCACTGACGTCAGTACATGCAGCTATAAAAGGAGTGAGCCAAAGCCATGACATAAGTCTTTTCTTTCTGACGGAGCCTAAAGCAGTGTTTCAGTGCGTCAATTGGTCCGCACCAGAGAGAAATCTTCTAAAGCTAAGCATCCGTTGGACTCTTTTTCTTGCTTTAACTCATGTCAGATAAGGTTAACAATTGTCTCTGCTGTGGTAAGCAAATCCCACACTGAGACTTTCTTGCTTTGTGTGTTACCTGTCTAGGCTGTGATCACAGCATCCTTAGCTGCTGTCTTTGTGCTCATTTCAGTTCTAGGACTATCAGGCATAAGGCCGAAATCTTAGCTAAGCATCTTAGTCTGAAATCTTCTTATTGTTCGATGGCATCTGCCGGTCATCCTGAGGTTGAGCTCCGTAAGCGTGAAAAGGAGAAGGAAAAAATATCCAAGCTTAGGGCCTCGGATGACAACCATTCACTATCTGCCAGTCCCATAAGGCTTGTTATCACTGAGGAAGGCGAGGCGGTTTTGCAACCCCCTTCTGTGACCATAGTGGTGGTGCAGGCCTCTTTCGGGACCCTTACAGAGTCTGACA
This sequence comes from Protopterus annectens, assembly GCF_019279795.1. Lineage (NCBI taxonomy): Eukaryota > Metazoa > Chordata > Ceratodontiformes > Protopteridae > Protopterus > Protopterus annectens. Next base: position 548,319,839 of record NC_056727.1, read on the forward strand.
TGCTGTCTGGTCCCAATGCTTGTACTCAGGCCTTAGCTTTCAGTTCGGCATTTGGGTCTGGAGTTGCTCAGCCGACCTCTGCTTCTGATGAGCGATCTTGTACCATTGACATGCCCTCGAAGCATCAGCCTGCATCAGTTCTGCTTTACAAAGAGATTGGTGTCAGGATGGAGGACATACCTAGGCCCAAGGCCAACTACTTCCAAGTAGAGTTTTGCCTCTGGTCCTATAGGTTACTACTCAGCAAGTTATCAGCAAGACCTGGCCAGGTTAGCTGAGGACCTTGTTCCTTGGTCAGAGCTAGGCAACCCCCTTTGGAGTCTTCCCAAGGGAAAAGGAGTCCTACCTTTGAAGTTTTCTCTGAACCTCTGGATTCAGATAAGGATTCTGACCAGGATGAGTCTGTCTTTAAGGAGGGACCCTTCCTTATTTCCTTTGAAGATTCAGATTCTGAAGACAATCTGCTTTCAGCTTCACCTCCCAAGGATATCTCTTTTGGGGAACCACTCCATACCATGAGGGAATATTTCCAGTGGGAGGCACAGGAATACCCACAATCTCAAAAGAGGGTTAGGGAGTTCCTTGACCTTCCAGAACACAAACCTTTGGCTATTCCTCCTGTATTGGAGGTGGTAGAGGATGTTTTTATTTACTCCTTCCTGAACCCAGACTCTGTACATCCAGCCCCTTGAAAACCAGACTGGTTTTACAGGGTGCTAGACTCACATAAATGCCTCTTCAAAAACCCCTCTGTTGACCAGAAGTTGTCACTCCAGGTCTCAAGGGAGCATGAGCCAGTTCTTCTAAGAACCCTTTACCTACTGACAAAGAAAGCAGGGCCCTTGATAGGTTTGTCAAAACGTCTACAATTTTGCTACCTTAACCATGAGGGCCCTTAACTGCTGGTTTCATATGATAAAATACCAACAAAGTATTTTAGATAAAATGAAACAAAAGATATCCTTCCTGGAGAACAAGAACATTGCTAAGGAATTGTTGGATCTTTACCATTCCAATGGCAAGGTGGCTAGACACTCATTACACTGCAGCTATGATGCTATGGAGGCTTCTAACCAAGCTGTTGTATCTGGATCTATCATTACAAGGCATGCTTGGGTGAGGAAACAGACCCTACCAGACTATGTCCAATCCAAATGTCTAGATGCACCCCTGGATAAGGACTTCCTTTTTGGGCAAAAGGCTGAGGCTCTGCTAAAAAAGATGGAAGATAAAGCTAAATATTTCCAAACTGTCAAGGACTTCCTCCAAGTGCAGCCTCCTAGGTTTAGTAGGAATTTTCCTGCTAAAGACTGGTCCTTTCCCTCTCAGTCAAAAGGCAGTCAGAGGAAGCTTTGGTGAGAATGGCCTCAAAGGCACCAGCAATCACAAAGGTTCAGGCATTGGTCCTCAGGAACCCCTAGACAGGGAAGTTTTAGGCCACAGGGTCCTAACAGAGAGCAGCAATGGCTCTTCCTTTCCCCTGCCCATCCCCTCATCTTCTCCAGAAAAGATAGTAGGAAGACTAGGAGGAATGCTATCTCTGCTCAGAGAAAACTGGTCCCTCATCACTTCAGACAAGTGGGTTCTGAAAGTTATCTCAGACTGTTACAAGCTCACGTTAAAAGAGCCATTAAGAGTTTCTGGATATCCGGATGTTCCACAAAGTCAAAGAGCAGAGGCGGTTTCTCAGATTCACAGCCTGTGTTCACAGGGCTCAGTGAAACCACTACCAGATCATCAAATAGGGAAGGGGTTCTACTCCAGGCTATTCCTGGTTTGCAGAAAGGAAGGCTCTTGGCACTCAGTTCTAGACATGTCCACCTTCAGCCAGTCCTTGCTGGTACCAAAATTCAAAATGTTCACTCTTGAAAAAACTTCTTCCCGTGATAGCCCCTCAGGCCTTGATGGTCACCTTAGACCTAAAAGATGCTTAGTTGCACATTCCTATAGAGGAATCTTGCAGAAATTTTCTTTGCTTCAGAGCAGGTGCCAGTCACTTTCAATTCTGTGCATTGCCCTTTGGTTTGACCACTGCTCCCAGGATCTTCACAAGATGTTTAGCTCCTGTGATTGCCTTCTGCAAAACAAGAGGAATCCAAATTTACCTCTATCTGGATGACTGCCTTATTCAAGCCACGAGTCACTCAAAGTTCCTCAAGGATCTGGCCTTCACTCAAACCCTCCTCACCTCCTTGGGGTTCACCATAAATCTTCACAAATCCAACACAGACCCATCCACCAGGATAGTTCTCCTGAGAGCTCTTCTTGGTTCCTCCCTCCAGAAAATATCTCCTCCTTGAACCAGTACTACCAAAACATTATGCAGAGACCATGCCTGTCAGCCAGGGAATTCCTCAGAGCATTAGGCCACATGGCTTCTTGTATCCTCATGATCCCTCTGGCCAGGCTACATATGAAGAAGCTCCAGTGCTACCTCAAGAATCTGTGATGCCAGCACTCCGTCTCTGGAGAGAGAAATTCGGCTGATACCTTGCCTCAAGTTGAATTTGCATGGTGGACATGGGCATGTGCCCAGAACCTGGGTCTTCCCTTAAGTTTCATCCCTCAGGGCCAAACTTTAACCACAGATATTTCAGAGACAGCTTGGGGGGGGGGGGGGGCTCATTTCCAACAACTTAAATCCCAGGGCAGATGAGAAGATCCGTTCAAGCACAAGCACACAAATTGGAAAGAACTGATGTCAGTACAAAAGGGCCTAGTGGCTTTCAAACATCAGTGGAAACCAGGGGTACTATTTGTCAAAAATGACACCAGCACAGTCATGTAGTACATAAACAGACACCCTCTTTGTCAACTAGCAATGCAGGTCTGGGAGACAGCTCACTCTTTGGGGTTGCACCTCTTGGCACAGTACCTCCCAGGGACTCAAAACAGTCTAGTAGGTCATCTCAGTAGGATCTTGATGGATCCCCATGAGTCATCTGCATCGGAAAACATTTCTCAGCATAGTCCCGAAATGGGGATCCCCACAGCTAGACCTCTTTGCCACCAAAGAAAATACTCAATAAAAAGATTCTGCTCCAGGAGCAAGCTACCCACAGCCTGGAGGACAGATGCTTTCTCCTTACTTTGGAGCCACATGTTCCTGTATGTGTTTCCTCCTCTGCCTCTTCTTCCAAGGGTCCTCCTAAAAATCAGGGAAGAGGGCCCAGTGTTCATCCTGATATCGCCATACTGGCCCAGGCAGCACTGGTATCCTCTGCTACTAAGTTTAACCAATGAAAATCTGTGGCAGTTGCCTCAGAGAGTGGGCCCTCTGACTCAGAACAAAGGGAGGTTTGTGCATCCCAACCTGCAAACTCTGAAGCTCTCAGCCTGGATAATTCTCCAAAATAACTTCTCTGAGCACACCCTAAGCAGACAAGTTCAGAACATTCTCAGAGGCTAGAAGGCCTAGTATTAGGAAATCATACTTGGCCATATGTAAGAGATTCTCCATTTGGTGTCAGCAACAAGGCCTAAATTTTAACTCGGCTAATATCTCTGCCATTTTAGATTACCTGGCTACCCTGGTGGACAGAGGCCTATCCTTTTTTTCCATTAAGATTCACGCCTCTATCATTTCACCCCACATCACTACTCTTCCTCCTATCTTTTCCCACCCCCGATGAAGTAATTCCTTAGGGGAGTGGTTCACATTAGACCTCCCAGGAGACAACCCACACCTCCATGGGACCTCAGTTTTGTTCAAGAAAAAATTGACCATACCCCCTTTTGAACGAGCAACTTCTGCTGATTTAAAATTCTTAACCTGGAAGACTGCCCTTTTACTGGCTATCACCTCAGCTAGGAGGATCTCTGAGCTGCAAGCTCTCATGGCAGTGGAACCGTTTCTCATATTCCACCCAGACAAAGTATCTCTCAGAACTAATCCATCCTTTATACCCCAGGTGGTCATGGACGCATCCTTGAATCAAGCTGTACAGTTGCCCACCTTCTTCCACAAGTCTCAGAACTGGGGGAAAGAATCCTTCAGTCCTTGGATATGCACAGGCAGCTTCGTTATTATCTTGGCAGAACTAAATCTTTCAGAAAATCAGACCAAACCTTTGTGTTTTTTGCCATTGGCTCTGAAGGGAAACCAGTCTCCAAACAGACCATCTCCAAGTGGGGTCTATATCATAAACCTGAAAGTTGTAAAGAGCAAATGCATATACATTGATACATAAAGATCGATGTACAATTACAGAGAAACACATATTCAGCGAAAGTGGAAACATCGAATGTGTTTCTTTAACCAACAGCTCCATGCAGGCATACTAAAATTAACTAAAAATTAAAATAAAAGACTTTTGCAGGGGAGGCAAGCCCCCATGCATCCGCACACCCCTGCTACTTAAATATTCCAACTCCGAGATCGCACTACAGTGGGGAAAAGGATATATTTCCTTATCCCCAGGATCGCTCTGCTGACTAAAGAAACATGTTCAGTGTTTCCACTTTCGCTGAATACATGTTTTGCTGTAATTGTACTTCGATCTTTGTGTGTCGATGTACATGCGTTCGCTCATTATGGCTTTCAGGTTTATGATATAGACCCCTTCAAGTGGATCTCCCACGGTATTTCCTTTTGTTACAGCCATCATGGCATGAAGCCTCCTGAAACTGTAAGGACTCAATATATTAGGGCCACTTCTACCTCTGCTGCCTTCCTGAAAGAAGTACCTACCAAAGACATTCTGGAAGCTGCTACCTGGTCATCGGTGCATACCTTTACCAAACACTATCACATTTGCCACTGCCATCTTGCAGGGCATCCTCTCTTCTCCTTAACCTACCTTCCACCTTCATCTCAGCTTTGGGAATCATCCCACAAGTCAGGACTGTAACAATGAATGCATTCGAACATCTACATTTATAGTAAGTGCACACAGCTGTACTTTTCTGATGCATGTCATGACATCAGTCATCATGAGATGCTAAGCCTCTCTTTTGCCAGTTCTTTCCTGTTGCTGATACAGTCCATCTCTCATTCTTAGTCTACATCATAGAAAGCTCCTACATTTCATGTCTGAAATTGCATAAATGTTACATTTTTATTCAGCCATCAGAACACAAGCTGGTACTTGTACTGGCACTGACTTTGGTGCCTGGCAGAGGCACATATTAAGAGCTGTGGAAAATGCCAGTTAATGGTAGAAGAATGAACAAGTAACACCATACCTACATTATTGTCGGGAAGACTGGGGCTCTGGAGAGTGGCCATGCATGGGCTGACAGAATCTGAAGCCAGAATTGGATAGGTGGGAGATGGTAAAGGATGAAGAGGCAAGGGGTCAGTCAGTAAATCTGTCTGAACAGTTTCCCCACATTTCATGAGCTTGATTAATGAGGGGTTGAATTCACGGTTGTCATCTACTGATTTTGAAAAGATATGGAGCAGTACACCCCATGACATCCAACTGGGAGATGTGTTAAGAATTATTAATGCCAGCATTCCCACATTGGATTATCCAGTGCTTGTCCACACCCAGCTAGTTCGCGCTTATGTAGAGCGGACTGATGAAATCCTCATTTAAGGGCCAATGGTTAAACTTTGGCATGGGGAGTCAGCTCCTTTACCTCACTACTCCCCCTCCCCATATGTTGATGAAGGCTTGCTGGCAAAAGTGGAAGAAATTCCTTTCCCAGTAGACATGCCCGGAAGATCCCATGTAACAGTGGCCAATATGCATCTCAAGTAGACTTCCTCCTAGTAAAGACAGGGCAGTGAAGTAGAATCAGTGATTGCAATGTCATCCAAAATGAAGCAGTCTGCCGTCAATATAAACCACTGGTTACCACAGTCAACTCAAGCAGTGGTTAGAGAAGGCCCTAAGATCAACTGAGTTTAGTTGAAGACCTAGAAGTTGACTGAAGAGAAAGCACAAGAGTTGAGTGAATTACTTGGGGCTCTAGTGCCTCTGGAAGAAGAAGAAATAGATATAATTGAAGAAGTATGACAGTGCCACATAATTGCTTGTGTGAGGACTGAGGAACAAATATGTGGCTGAGCCTGGTGTGAAAGCAAGATATATAAGGAAAGCTGGTGGTGGAATGCAGAAGTCCAGGAAGTCATTAAATTAAAGGAGTGCAGGAAAAAGTGGGAGATAGAAAAGATGAACCAGGCTAAGAAGGAATGCTGGTTGATTAACAAAGAGGCTGGGAGGACCTGCAGTAGTAAAGAACAAGGCATCAGAGGCACTGTACCATTTTATGTAAAGTGACTCTGTAGATGACACAGAGAAACTGTAACAGGTTGCAAGGCAAAGACAGAAAGTTAAAGAAGATAGTCATCACATACCCTTTGTAAGGGTTGCCATCAACAACCTACCTAGCAGTCCACAGGATATCAAAGGCAGATGGAAGGACTATGTTCAGCAGTGTCTAAATTACTGAGCACATGGATATTACCTGACTAGTCCTTGCAGTAGACAGTTTTGCGTTCTTGTTTAACGGTGATTTGGAATGAAATTGCCATCGCCAAATATTTAGGTTCTTGTGAAAGGTTTTGCTGTGGTGGGTATGCCCAACCAGAGCCAGAATCCTTTTACAGCTGAGGCCTAGGAAGAAAAGCTCCAAAGTAGATCGCATTATGATGCAAAGAACAGTTACCACTACCAACATCACTGGTTTCCGCATACCCCGTGCAAAGGTTTGGTGTACTGCTGTATCAAAATCAACCATAAAATGGATCCTTTGATAGGACAGGCAGCAAGTACCATTGGACTTGGCCATGAGCAGCTTTTTCAACTCTTACCAAATTAATTGATGCTGTGGGTCAATCCCTACGAAGTGTCCTACTGAATAGGGGAAGATGGGTCTATTCGTGTTCTCTATGAAACTCCCCCACGAAGTGTGAAAAGAGGACAGTGTTTCGATAGTGGAATCAACTGCAAGGAAGAACTGCGCTTGGGGAGGTGCAGTCCTTCGAAAGCTATAATATGAAGAAAACCCCACTGAAGCTGTACTGTCCCAGACACAGCCTACAATGAAAGAAGAGGAGGAGCCTACTCTAGAAGAAGTAAGAGCAGTACTAAGGAAAATTAAGTCAGGGAAAGCAGCAGGCTCAGACGAGGTCTCAGCTGATGAGTTGTAGATATTGAGTGAGTTTTGGGAGAAGTGGTTCCTGAAGGTACTCACAGCAGTATGGAGAGATAAGCATATCCCAGATGACTGGCGAATAAGCATACTAGTGCCAGTGTGTACAAGAACAAAGGGAACATTCACAACTGTCACACTGCATGAAAATTCTGGAGGGGGTGGTTGATAAACGTATACAAAGATCAGTAGAAAGTAAGATGGGAGATGAGCAGTTTGGATTCAGATCAGATTGCAGCATACCGATTTAATGTTTGCAGTGAGGTAGATAGTTGAGAAGATGGTAGAAATGAGGAGAGTCCAACTGGGCATCCTCTGACTTGGAGAAAGCATATGCAAGGTCCCAAGAAAGCTGATTTGGGCAGTCCCACAGTGGTTCAAGCCATAGAAACATTGACAGAATTAGTGCAGGCTGTGTACAACGACCCAGTGACTTAAGTATGTTATCGGTCTCGGAGAGGTTTCCAGTGGGTATGGGTGTGAATCAGGGTACAGCACAGAGCCCACTAATGTTCCTAATGATGATGGCCTACATTACATTACTGTACATTACGAAGGTGCTATACATTCAGACTATGTGGCATTACAGGCATACTCTGAGTAAGAACTTCAGCAGAGGATAGGGGAGTGGAAAGCAAAATTGAAGGCACATGAAATGAAACTGAGTACAGATAAAAATGTAATGGCAGCAAATGGGGGAAATAAGAAGTGGAGAACTGAGGTAGAAGAGAAGACCATGGAACAGGTTAACAGCTTCAGGTGTCTGTAAGAGGGTAGTCGAGGAGAAGAGAAGTCTGAATGAGGAGGTCAGAGCTAGAATCAGAGGAGCTGCTGCCAACTGTGTGTCAGGAGTAATGTGTGACAGAAGAATGCCAAAGCATCTGAAAAGAAAGATGTACAAAACTGTGGTGCAACCAGTACTGCTATATGGTACAGAAACATGGGCAGTAAAGGCAGAGCAGTTGAGGAAGCTAGAGGTGATGGAAATTAAGTGCCTTAGATGAGTGGCAGGATGCACACTGTGGGACAGATGAAGAAATGAGGATATCAGAGTAGAAGCCAAAATAGCTCCAATTGCAGAAAAGGTCAAAGAGAACACATTACTGTGGTTCAGGCACATGTGTAGAAAAGCAGGAGGCAGTCTGGTGAAGATGATTTGGGACAGACAGAAAGCCGGCAAGAAGAGTCAAGGGTGTCCAGCATAGAGGTGGATGAATTGTGTGAAAGAAAACCTGTGACAGTCAGGCATGACTGTAGGAATAGATAGGAGAGTGGCACTGAATTGAAAGAGATGACAACAGTAGACAGAACACCCCGACCACATGTAGAAAATGGGAAAAAATGCTGGTTGGTGATGATTTATATTCAGTGGCTGTTTAACCTTTATGATCTCATGATATGATATAAAACATGCACCATAAGATGAGTGAGTGTAAAGAATGTTTATGATAATATGCTAAATAAGCTGTTATACAAGTACTGAAGGACAAATATTGACAAGGAGGAACTGGGAAGATTCGGGTGTAACATGCAATAGAAATAGGCAGTAATGATTTAAGAATGTGTGTAAGGGAATTTATTGAGGTAAGTTAAGATAGCTAGGCACATACTGTTTAGGTATGTTTTATGTTATTTTTATTTTGAACAGGTAGGTGGATGGGATCATAGTGAAGGACCTAGTTACAGGAGGAGGAAAAATACAAGCCAAAAGTCATACACAAGAAGCAAGGTCCATGGTGTATGACAACTAACCATAATTAACTATGTAATCAATGAACAACTGAAATTGGAAGAAATTGGAAAAATGGTCAACTGTTGATTAGTGGCCTACAGCTAAACATGAAAACTATAGAAACAGAACATTGCAAGAACATATCAATTAATTTGCAGTGTAGATAGCAAACAGGTAGTAAAATACTTAAGCTGTGTATAAATTTCAAAGTGATATATATGTCTTTCTCAAGACAATGGTGAAAAAATAGTAAATGTATGTAAATCTGAAGGCAAAGGAGGTGGCCAAGAGAGATAAGAGAAAGTTAAGTTCAAATAACAGTGTACTAGTTATTGTGGAGGGAAGATGGCAGTTGCTAATAGAGTGTGAAGAACTGGCAGGTTATAAAGTAAAAGTCATATGGAAATGTTTGAGATTAAGTATGCCCAAGAGCTAGAGCAGGGCTCTGCAACCTTCACTATAAAAAGAGCCATTTCTGGCCCTTCTCCCACCAAATAAAATTCATCGGGAGCCACAAAACCTGTTCGACCCCTAAAATGAAGATAACACATCGCATAAAGTTTTATATATACTTATACTAAATATAAAACAATTAAGTTTATAAGAGTTCCTTTGTTGGGATTCCTTAATCTCACTCAGTGTGTGTGTTTGTGTGTGTTATATCTCTCGACCTCTTAGAACAAGAAATCTGGACAAAGCCATGAATAATGGGGCACAAAGACCCAAGAAAATAGGGACACTTTTTAAATATTGCTCTCACAAACTTAGAAAGTAGATAGAATAACAGATTTTGCATTAGCTTTAATTTTTCTGAAGGGTGGGTAGCCACGGTGGTGCAGCAGTTAGCGTTGCCGCCTCACAGCAAGAGGTTCTCCGGTTCGATCCTCGGCTGTGGTGCCTTCTGTGCAGAGTCTGCATGTCCTCCCTGTGATTGCATGGGTTTCCTCCGGGTGCTCCGTTTTTTTTCCCATATCCCAAAGACATGCTGTAGGTGGATTGGATACTCTAAATTGGCCCTAGGTGTGAGTGTGTGCATGTGTGTGCCTTCAGTGGAAGGTTGGGCGTCAGGCTGGCAACTCGACACTGTAAAACTCTACTGCCAATCATGAGCGGACAGGTAATCCGCTGTGGCGACCCCTAACCGGGAAAAGCCGAAAGAAGAAGATTAATTTTCTGAAGGGTGTGAAGTCTGAAACTCAAATGTGTGTCTATTTCTTCTGACTTCAGCCCTCAATGATTTGCCAGAAAAACCACAATTTTATGAGAAAATGACCAAAAACATGACCTAAAAGTCAGAGGTAACTGTGTATGTGTGTGCCTGTCTTTGTGTGGAAAATGCACATTAACAGAAACCAAGTTATTCTAACAAGTTTATACGTTTATAAGAGCAATATTTAAAGTCCATCCCTATTTTTGTTCCTTTGTTCCCCTTTATTTGTGGCTCTGTCCAGATTTCTTGTGGAAAGACTTTGAGAGGTATGCAAACTTTCAGGAGATGCTGCTTCCAGGGGATCACTTGGTCTCTCTCATTGTATGTGGAATGCATGGTAACAGAAACCAAGTTATTCTAGCAAGTTTCCAACTTCATAAGAGTAATATTTAAAATCCGTCGCTTGATCGCTGTGCGTGTGTGTGTGTGTGTGTGTGTGTGTGTGTGTGTGTGTGTGTGTGTGTGTGTGTGTGTGTGTGTGTGGTAGAGTGGCCATTATTTTTCAAAGCTACAGGGAGCCACAGCAGAGGGGTAGAAAAGCCACATGCAGCTCCAGACCCACAGGTTGCAGGCCCCTGAGCTAGGGAAATAAGCAGACAGAAGTGGGTCTGAAAAGATTTTTTAACACCGAAAGATTGGGAAGAGTAACCACTTGGTTTAGAAAGGTCAAAAGACATATTCATATCTTTTGAAGTCTGAATGAGGATTCTCCACAGTGTATGTAATTGTGAACTCAGTTTTGTTATTAGATAAGTGGTGATAGATACTGTGGTAGGGCAGTACACAAAAGTAAGAATTTTTGTACAAATAGATAGTGGGGGGGGGGGGGGAGAAATAAGTTACAAAAGTGATGACAAACCCATAACAGATTATAACAAAAAGTATCACCTGCTGTGAAGGCTGTATTGGGAGACAGAGATGCAAGTGTGAAAAAAGAAAGATTTGTTAAAGGCAATCCCTACAGTTGAAGGAGCTAGACAAATTAATATTGATATTTAGAAAACAGTGGTGCAGCGGTAGCTTTGTTGCCTCACAGTGTGTGTACATACAGAGTCAGATCCAGCACTAGGCAGCCTAGGCAATTGCCAAGGGCCCGTGTTGGCTGGGGGTGGCCCTGGCACCTATAAATAAAAAAAAGTGAAAAAGTAAAAGTAAACATTGCCTTCCTATATGCAAAAAAGTTTGATTTGGTGTTTTTCGTTGTTTCAGGTGTTCAACATTGCCGGCTTCTGTACCGTTTAGTCAACACTGCTTGTGTTTGTGTGTGTGTATGTATGTATGTATATATATATATATATATATATATATATATGTGTGTGTGTGTGTGTGTGTGTGTGTGTGTGTGTGTGTGTGTGTGTGTGTATATATATATATATATATATAT